>NC_053395.1:144341222-144425360 GCF_905171765.1 Bufo bufo | reverse complement strand
GTTGAGATATATATTTATTATCTTTAAATACACTTGATATACTTGACAGGCCTTCTCGTTAGAGGTAAAATGGATATGTTTAATTAATGGAGGCTAAATCAAAGAGGAGAATAAGTTCTATAAGTAAAGATTGTGTCAATAACTTTCTAGAAACATGCTTAGGTTCCTTGGGCCCAGTGAAAGTAAAGAATGTATTCCTAGGGGTAAAGACAACATCATTATCTTATGACATATGTGTTTATCTAGGTTGCCTCACTTTAGCAAAGAGCACTTATCATGCAGTGTAAAGTTAATTACAGGCATTTACTATTTTATGGTCACTTTTTTAGTTGCCACATTTGCTAGCTTGATTCATTTTTCCAGAACACTATGCATTGCTCATTTCCATAGTTATGACCACCCTACAATCCAGCAGCAGTGGCCATGCTTGCACAATATAGGACAATACACTGGCCTAGTTGAGCTCCCATAGTCCCGTCCACTAGAGAGGCCACAGCTTTTTCCTATAGTGTGCAAGCAAGACCATTGCTGATGGATAGCAGGGTGTTTGTAACCGTGGAAACACGCAGTGTATAATATGATAGGAAAATGAATGCAACCAGCAAAGGAAGCAATAGAATTAATTGTAATATATTAGGAGTAGTATTGCCTTTATCTAAATAATAAATATCAGATGCAGAAGTGAGACAACTGCTTTAAGTTCCTAGGACCCATTCCAACTGAAGGATGAGTTCCTATAGATCTATAGCTGTTACTTTTTAGATAGAAAAGCAAATATGGGGATATGCTTAGAAAAATCTTATGGTAGTGAAATAGCAAGGTTTTAAGTCAAATGCAATTTATTGTGTATAATCCAGAAATATAGAGTTTGTTCTGCTACTTTGCCTAAATTATAAGCAAATTGGTAAAAGATTCTTTCTACCTAAATGGTAGAAATATCACCTATAATGGTGATGGACAGGATAGCTGTAGGGGCGTGTGAGGAGGCTATGCTTTTTTTTTATAGGTGAACTTTAACCTTTTTATTTATAATTTAAGGAAAGTAGCTCATAAGTCGATATTTTTCAATGACTTCAATCCTTGAACAATATCAAGGTTTTATAGCTGAACATTGACAGCGCTTGTTTCTTCCAATAAATTTATAGTACTAAAAATTATCTCTGCTGTTGAGATATATATTTATTATCTTTAAATACACTTGATATACTTGACAGGCCTTCTCTTTAGAGGTAAAACGGATATGTTTAATTAATGGAGGCTAAATCAAAGAGGAGAATAAGTTCTATAAGTAAAGATTGTGTCAATAACTTTCTAGAAACATGCTTAGGTTCCTTGGGCCCAGTGAAAGTAAAGAATGTATTCCTAGGGGTAAAGACAACATCATTATCTTATGACATATGTGTTTATCTAGGTTGCCTCACTTTAGCAAAGAGCACTTATCATGCAGTGTAAAGTTAATTACAGGCATTTACTATTTTATGGTCACTTTTTTAGTTGCCACATTTGCTAGCTTGATTCATTTTTCCAGAACACTATGCATTGCTCATTTCCATAGTTATGACCACCCTACAATCCAGCAGCAGTGGCCATGCTTGCACAATATAGGACAATACACTGGCCTAGTTGAGCTCCCATAGTCCCGTCCACTAGAGAGGCCATTGCTTTTTCCTATAGTGTGCAAGCAAGACCATTGCTGATGGATAGCAGGGTGTTTGTAACCGTGGAAACACGCAGTGTATAATATGATAGGAAAATGAATGCAACCAGCAAAGGAAGCAATAGAATTAATTGTAATATATTAGGAGTAGTATTGCCTTTATCTAAATAATAAATATCAGATGCAGAAGTGAGACAACTGCTTTAAGTTCCTAGGACCCATTCCAACTGAAGGATGAGTTCCTATAGATCTATAGCTGTTACTTTTTAGATAGAAAAGCAAATATGGGGATATGCTTAGAAAAATCTTATGGTAGTGAAATAGCAAGGTTTTAAGTCAAATGCAATTTATTGTGTATAATCCAGAAATATAGAGTTTGTTCTGCTACTTTGCCTAAATTATAAGCAAATTGGTAAAAGATTCTTTCTACCTAAATGGTAGAAATATCACCTATAATGGTGATGGACAGGATAGCTGTAGGGGCGTGTGAGGAGGCTATGCTTTTTTTTTATAGGTGAACTTTAACCTTTTTATTTATAATTTAAGGAAAGTAGCTCATAAGTCGATATTTTTCAATGACTTCAATCCTTGAACAATATCAAGGTTTTATAGCTGAACATTGACAGCGCTTGTTTCTTCCAATAAATTTATAGTACTAAAAATTATCTCTGCTGTTGAGATATATATTTATTATCTTTAAATACACTTGATATACTTGACAGGCCTTCTCTTTAGAGGTAAAACGGATATGTTTAATTAATGGAGGCTAAATCAAAGAGGAGAATAAGTTCTATAAGTAAAGATTGTGTCAATAACTTTCTAGAAACATGCTTAGGTTCCTTGGGCCCAGTGAAAGTAAAGAATGTATTCCTAGGGGTAAAGACAACATCATTATCTTATGACATATGTGTTTATCTAGGTTGCCTCACTTTAGCAAAGAGCACTTATCATGCAGTGTAAAGTTAATTACAGGCATTTACTATTTTATGGTCACTTTTTTAGTTGCCACATTTGCTAGCTTGATTCATTTTTCCAGAACACTATGCATTGCTCATTTCCATAGTTATGACCACCCTACAATCCAGCAGCAGTGACCATGCTTGCACAATATAGGACAATACACTGGCCTAGTTGAGCTCCCATAGTCCCGTCCACTAGAGAGGCCACAGCTTTTTCCTATAGTGTGCAAGCAAGACCATTGCTGATGGATAGCAGGGTGTTTGTAACCGTGGAAACACGCAGTGTATAATATGATAGGAAAATGAATGCAACCAGCAAAGGAAGCAATAGAATTAATTGTAATATATTAGGAGTAGTATTGCCTTTATCTAAATAATAAATATCAGATGCAGAAGTGAGACAACTGCTTTAAGTTCCTAGGACCCATTCCAACTGAAGGATGAGTTCCTATAGATCTATAGCTGTTACTTTTTAGATAGAAAAGCAAATATGGGGATATGCTTAGAAAAATCTTATGGTAGTGAAATAGCAAGGTTTTAAGTCAAATGCAATTTATTGTGTATAATCCAGAAATATAGATTTTGTTCTGCTACTTTGCCTAAATTATAAGCAAATTGGTAAAAGATTCTTTCTACCTAAATGGTAGAAATATCACCTATAATGGTGATGGACAGGATAGCTGTAGGGGCGTGTGAGGAGGCTATGCTTTTTTTTTTATAGGTGAACTTTAACCTTTTTATTTATAATTTAAGGAAAGTAGCTCATAAGTCGATATTTTTCAATGACTTCAATCCTTGAACAATATCAAGGTTTTATAGCTGAACATTGACAGCGCTTGTTTCTTCCAATAAATTTATAGTACTAAAAATTATCTCTGCTGTTGAGATATATATTTATTATCTTTAAATACACTTGATATACTTGACAGGCCTTCTCTTTAGAGGTAAAACGGATATGTTTAATTAATGGAGGCTAAATCAAAGAGGAGAATAAGTTCTATAAGTAAAGATTGTGTCAATAACTTTCTAGAAACATGCTTAGGTTCCTTGGGCCCAGTGAAAGTAAAGAATGTATTCCTAGGGGTAAAGACAACATCATTATCTTATGACATATGTGTTTATCTAGGTTGCCTCACTTTAGCAAAGAGCACTTATCATGCAGTGTAAAGTTAATTACAGGCATTTACTATTTTATGGTCACTTTTTTAGTTGCCACATTTGCTAGCTTGATTCATTTTTCCAGAACACTATGCATTGCTCATTTCCATAGTTATGACCACCCTACAATCCAGCAGCAGTGGCCATGCTTGCACAATATAGGACAATACACTGGCCTAGTTGAGCTCCCATAGTCCCGTCCACTAGAGAGGCCACAGCTTTTTCCTATAGTGTGCAAGCAAGACCATTGCTGATGGATAGCAGGGTGTTTGTAACCGTGGAAACACGCAGTGTATAATATGATAGGAAAATGAATGCAACAAGCAAAGGAAGCAATAGAATTAATTGTAATATATTAGGAGTAGTATTGCCTTTATCTAAATAATAAATATCAGATGCAGAAGTGAGACAACTGCTTTAAGTTCCTAGGACCCATTCCAACTGAAGGATGAGTTCCTATAGATCTATAGCTGTTACTTTTTAGATAGAAAAGCAAATATGGGGATATGCTTAGAAAAATCTTATGGTAGTGAAATAGCAAGGTTTTAAGTCAAATGCAATTTATTGTGTATAATCCAGAAATATAGAGTTTGTTCTGCTACTTTGCCTAAATTATAAGCAAATTGGTAAAAGATTCTTTCTACCTAAATGGTAGAAATATCACCTATAATGGTGATGGACAGGATAGCTGTAGGGGCGTGTGAGGAGGCTATGCTTTTTTTTTATAGGTGAACTTTAACCTTTTTATTTATAATTTAAGGAAAGTAGCTCATAAGTCGATATTTTTCAATGACTTCAATCCTTGAACAATATCAAGGTTTTATAGCTGAACATTGACAGCGCTTGTTTCTTCCAATATATTTATAGTACTAAAAATTATCTCTGCTGTTGAGATATATATTTATTATCTTTAAATACACTTGATATACTTGACAGGCCTTCTCTTTAGAGGTAAAACGGATATGTTTAATTAATGGAGGCTAAATCAAAGAGGAGAATAAGTTCTATAAGTAAAGATTGTGTCAATAACTTTCTAGAAACATGCTTAGGTTCCTTGGGCCCAGTGAAAGTAAAGAATGTATTCCTAGGGGTAAAGACAACATCATTATCTTATGACATATGTGTTTATCTAGGTTGCCTCACTTTAGCAAAGAGCACTTATCATGCAGTGTAAAGTTAATTACAGGCATTTACTATTTTATGGTCACTTTTTTAGTTGCCACATTTGCTAGCTTGATTCATTTTTCCAGAACACTATGCATTGCTCATTTCCATAGTTATGACCACCCTACAATCCAGCAGCAGTGGCCATGCTTGCACAATATAGGACAATACACTGGCCTAGTTGAGCTCCCATAGTCCCGTCCACTAGAGAGGCCACAGCTTTTTCCTATAGTGTGCAAGCAAGACCATTGCTGATGGATAGCAGGGTGTTTGTAACCGTGGAAACAAGCAGTGTATAATATGATAGGAAAATGAATGCAACCAGCAAAGGAAGCAATAGAATTAATTGTAATATATTAGGAGTAGTATTGCCTTTATCTAAATAATAAATATCAGATGCAGAAGTGAGACAACTGCTTTAAGTTCCTAGGACCCATTCCAACTGAAGGATGAGTTCCTATAGATCTATAGCTGTTACTTTTTAGATAGAAAAGCAAATATGGGGATATGCTTAGAAAAATCTTATGGTAGTGAAATAGCAAGGTTTTAAGTCAAATGCAATTTATTGTGTATAATCCAGAAATATAGAGTTTGTTCTGCTACTTTGCCTAAATTATTAGCAAATTGGTAAAAGATTCTTTCTACCTAAATGGTAGAAATATCACCTATAATGGTGATGGACAGGATAGCTGTAGGGGCGTGTGAGGAGGCTATGCTTTTTTTTTATAGGTGAACTTTAACCTTTTTATTTATAATTTAAGGAAAGTAGCTCATAAGTCGATATTTTTCAATGACTTCAATCCTTGAACAATATCAAGGTTTTATAGCTGAACATTGACAGCGCTTGTTTCTTCCAATAAATTTATAGTACTAAAAATTATCTCTGCTGTTGAGATATATATTTATTATCTTTAAATACACTTGATATACTTGACAGGCCTTCTCTTTAGAGGTAAAACGGATATGTTTAATTAATGGAGGCTAAATCAAAGAGGAGAATAAGTTCTATAAGTAAAGATTGTGTCAATAACTTTCTAGAAACATGCTTAGGTTCCTTGGGCCCAGTGAAAGTAAAGAATGTATTCCTAGGGGTAAAGACAACATCATTATCTTATGACATATGTGTTTATCTAGGTTGCCTCACTTTAGCAAAGAGCACTTATCATGCAGTGTAAAGTTAATTACAGGCATTTACTATTTTATGGTCACTTTTTTAGTTGCCACATTTGCTAGCTTGATTCATTTTTCCAGAACACTATGCATTGCTCATTTCCATAGTTATGACCACCCTACAATCCAGCAGCAGTGGCCATGCTTGCACAATATAGGACAATACACTGGCCTAGTTGAGCTCCCATAGTCCCGTCCACTAGAGAGGCCACAGCTTTTTCCTATAGTGTGCAAGCAAGACCATTGCTGATGGATAGCAGGGTGTTTGTAACCGTGGAAACAAGCAGTGTATAATATGATAGGAAAATGAATGCAACCAGCAAAGGAAGCAATAGAATTAATTGTAATATATTAGGAGTAGTATTGCCTTTATCTAAATAATAAATATCAGATGCAGAAGTGAAACAACTGGTTTAAGTTCCTAGGACCCATTCCAACTGAAGGATGAGTTCCTATAGATCTATAGCTGTTACTTTTTAGATAGAAAAGCAAATATGGGGATATGCTTAGAAAAATCTTATGGTAGTGAAATAGCAAGGTTTTAAGTCAAATGCAATTTATTGTGTATAATCCAGAAATATAGAGTTTGTTCTGCTACTTTGCCTAAATTATAAGCAAATTGGTAAAAGATTCTTTCTACCTAAATGGTAGAAATATCACCTATAATGGTGATGGACAGGATAGCTGTAGGGGCGTGTGAGGAGGCTATGCTTTTTTTTTTATAGGTGAACTTTAACCTTTTTATTTATAATTTAAGGAAAGTAGCTCATAAGTCGATATTTTTCAATGACTTCAATCCTTGAACAATATCAAGGTTTTATAGCTGAACATTGACAGCGCTTGTTTCTTCCAATAAATTTATAGTACTAAAAATTATCTCTGCTGTTGAGATATATATTTATTATCTTTAAATACACTTGATATACTTGACAGGCCTTCTCTTTAGAGGTAAAACGGATATGTTTAAATAATAGAGGCTAAATCAAAGAGGAGAATAAGTTCTATAAGTAAAGATTGTGTCAATAACTTTCTAGAAACATGCTTAGGTTCCTTGGGCCCAGTGAAAGTAAAGAATGTATTCCTAGGGGTAAAGACAACATTATTATCTTATGATATATGTGTTTATCTAGGTTGCCTCACTTTAGCAAAGAGCACTTATCATGCAGTGTAAAGTTAATTACAGGCATTTACTATTTTATGGTCACTTTTTTAGTTGCCACAATTGCTAGCTTAATTCATTTTTCCAGAACACTATGCATTGCTCATTTCCATAGTTATGATCACCCTACAATCCAGCAGCAGTGGCCATGCTTGCACAATATAGGACAATACACTGGCCTAGTTGAGCTCCCATAGTCCCGTCCACTAGAGAGGCCACAGCTTTTTCCTATAGTGTGCAAGCAAGACCATTGCTGATGGATAGCAGGGTGTTTGTAACCGTGGAAACACGCAGTGTATAATATGATAGGAAAATGAATGCAACCAGCAAAGGAAGCAATATAATTAATTGTAATATATTAGGAGTAGTATTGCCTTTATCTAAATAATAAATATCAGATGCAGAAGTGAGACAACTGCTTTAAGTTCCTAGGACCCATTCCAACTGAAGGATGAGTTCCTATAGATCTATAGCTGTTACTTTTTAGATAGAAAAGCAAATATGGGGATATGCTTAGAAAAATCTTATGGTAGTGAAATAGCAAGGTTTTAAGTCAAATGCAATTTATTGTGTATAATCCAGAAATATAGAGTTTGTTCTGCTACTTTGCCTAAATTATAAGCAAATTGGTAAAAGATTCTTTCTACCTAAATGGTAGAAATATCACCTATAATGGTGATGGACAGGATAGCTGTAGGGGCGTGTGAGGAGGCTATGCTTTTTTTTTTATAGGTGAACTTTAACCTTTTTATTTATAATTTAAGGAAAGTAGCTCATAAGTCGATATTTTTCAATGACTTCAATCCTTGAACAATATCAAGGTTTTATAGCTGAACATTGACAGCGCTTGTTTCTTCCAATAAATTTATAGTACTAAAAATTATCTCTGCTGTTGAGATATATATTTATTGTCTTTAAATACACTTGATATACTTGACAGGCCTTCTCTTTAGAGGTAAAACGGATATGTTTAATTAATGGAGGCTAAATCAAAGAGGAGAATAAGTTCTATAAGTAAAGATTGTGTCAATAACTTTCTAGAAACATGCTTAGGTTCCTTGGGCCCAGTGAAAGTAAAGAATGTATTCCTAGGGGTAAAGACAACATCATTATCTTATGACATATGTGTTTATCTAGGTTGCCTCACTTTAGCAAAGAGCACTTATCATGCAGTGTAAAGTTAATTACAGGCATTTACTATTTTATGGTCACTTTTTTAGTTGCCACATTTGCTAGCTTGATTCATTTTTCCAGAACACTATGCATTGCTCATTTCCATAGTTATGACCACCCTACAATCCAGCAGCAGTGGCCATGCTTGCACAATATAGGACAATACACTGGCCTAGTTGAGCTCCCATAGTCCCGTCCACTAGAGAGGCCACAGCTTTTTCCTATAGTGTGCAAGCAAGACCATTGCTGATGGATAGCAGGGTGTTTGTAACCGTGGAAACACGCAGTGCATAATATGATAGGAAAATGAATGCAACCAGCAAAGGAAGCAATAGAATTAATTGTAATATATTAGGAGTAGTATTGCCTTTATCTAAATAATAAATATCAGATGCAGAAGTGAGACAACTGCTTTAAGTTCCTAGGACCCATTCCAACTGAAGGATGAGTTCCTATAGATCTATAGCTGTTACTTTTTAGATAGAAAAGCAAATATGGGGATATGCTTAGAAAAATCTTATGGTAGTGAAATAGCAAGGTTTTAAGTCAAATGCAATTTATTGTGTATAATCCAGAAATATAGAGTTTGTTCTGCTACTTTGCCTAAATTATAAGCAAATTGGTAAAAGATTCTTTCTACCTAAATGGTAGAAATATCACCTATAATGGTGATGGACAGGATAGCTGTAGGGGCGTGTGAGGAGGCTATGCTTTTTTTTTATAGGTGAACTTTAACCTTTTTATTTATAATTTAAGGAAAGTAGCTCATAAGTCGATATTTTTCAATGACTTCAATCCTTGAACAATATCAAGGTTTTATAGCTGAACATTGACAGCGCTTGTTTCTTCCAATAAATTTATAGTACTAAAAATTATCTCTGCTGTTGAGATATATATTTATTATCTTTAAATACACTTGATATACTTGACAGGCCTTCTCTTTAGAGGTAAAACGGATATGTTTAATTAATGGAGGCTAAATCAAAGAGGAGAATAAGTTCTATAAGTAAAGATTGTGTCAATAACTTTCTAGAAACATGCTTAGGTTCCTTGGGCCCAGTGAAAGTAAAGAATGTATTCCTAGGGGTAAAGACAACATCATTATCTTATGACATATGTGTTTATCTAGGTTGCCTCACTTTAGCAAAGAGCACTTATCATGCAGTGTAAAGTTAATTACAGGCATTTACTATTTTATTATCACTTTTTTAGTTGCCACATTTGCTAGCTTGATTCATTTTTCCAGAACACTATGCATTGCTCATTTCCATAGTTATGACCACCCTACAATCCAGCAGCAGTGGCCATGCTTGCACAATATAGGACAATACACTGGCCTAGTTGAGCTCCCATAGTCCCGTCCACTAGAGAGGCCACAGCTTTTTCCTATAGTGTGCAAGCAAGACCATTGCTGATGGATAGCAGGGTGTTTGTAACCGTGGAAACACGCAGTGTATAATATGATAGGAAAATGAATGCAACCAGCAAAGGAAGCAATAGAATTAATTGTAATATATTAGGAGTAGTATTGCCTTTATCTAAATAATAAATATCAGATGCAGAAGTGAGACAACTGCTTTAAGTTCCTAGGACCCATTCCAACTGAAGGATGAGTTCCTATAGATCTATAGCTGTTACTTTTTAGATAGAAAAGCAAATATGGGGATATGCTTAGAAAAATCTTATGGTAGTGAAATAGCAAGGTTTTAAGTCAAATGCAATTTATTGTGTATAATCCAGAAATATAGAGTTTGTTCTGCTACTTTGCCTAAATTATAAGCAAATTGGTAAAAGATTCTTTCTACCTAAATGGTAGAAATATCACCTATAATGGTGATGGACAGGATAGCTGTAGGGGCGTGTGAGGAGGCTATGCTTTTTTTTTATAGGTGAACTTTAACCTTTTTATTTATAATTTAAGGAAAGTAGCTCATAAGTCGATATTTTCAATGACTTCAATCCTTGAACAATATCAAGGTTTTATAGCTGAACATTGACAGCGCTTGTTTCTTCCAATAAATTTATAGTACTAAAAATTATCTCTGCTGTTGAGATATATATTTATTATCTTTAAATACACTTGATATACTTGACAGGCCTTCTCTTTAGAGGTAAAACGGATATGTTTAATTAATGGAGGCTAAATCAAAGAGGAGAATAAGTTCTATAAGTAAAGATTGTGTCAATAACTTTCTAGAAACATGCTTAGGTTCCTTGGGCCCAGTGAAAGTAAAGAATGTATTCCTAGGGGTAAAGACAACATCATTATCTTATGACATATGTGTTTATCTAGGTTGCCTCACTTTAGCAAAGAGCACTTATCATGCAGTGTAAAGTTAATTACAGGCATTTACTATTTTATTGTCACTTTTTTAGTTGCCACATTTGCTAGCTTGATTCATTTTTCCAGAACACTATGCATTGCTCATTTCCATAGTTATGACCACCCTACAATCCAGCAGCAGTGGCCATGCTTGCACAATATAGGACAATATACTGGCCTAGTTGAGCTCCCATAGTCCCGTCCACTAGAGAGGCCACAGCTTTTTCCTATAGTGTGCAAGCAAGACCATTGCTGATGGATAGCAGGGTGTTTGTAACCGTGGAAACACGCAGTGTATAATATGATAGGAAAATGAATGCAACCAGCAAAGGAAGCAATAGAATTAATTGTAATATATTAGGAGTAGTATTGCCTTTATCTAAATAATAAATATCAGATGCAGAAGTGAGACAACTGCTTTAAGTTCCTGGACCCATTCCAACTGAAGGATGAGTTCCTATAGATCTATAGCTGTTACTTTTTAGATAGAAAAGCAAATATGGGGATATGCTTAGAAAAATCTTATGGTAGTGAAATAGCAAGGTTTTAAGTCAAATGCAATTTATTGTGTATAATCCAGAAATATAGAGTTTGTTCTGCTACTTTGCCTAAATTATAAGCAAATTGGTAAAAGATTCTTTCTACCTAAATGGTAGAAATATCACCTATAATGGTGATGGACAGGATAGCTGTAGGGGCGTGTGAGGAGGCTATGCTTTTTTTTTTATAGGTGAACTTTAACCTTTTTATTTATAATTTAAGGAAAGTAGCTCATAAGTCGATATTTTTCAATGACTTCAATCCTTGAACAATATCAAGGTTTTATAGCTGAACATTGACAGCGCTTGTTTCTTCCAATAAATTTATAGTACTAAAAATTATCTCTGCTGTTGAGATATATATTTATTATCTTTAAATACACTTGATATACTTGACAGGCCTTCTCTTTAGAGGTAAAACGGATATGTTTAATTAATGGAGGCTAAATCAAAGAGGAGAATAAGTTCTATAAGTAAAGATTGTGTCAATAACTTTCTAGAAACATGCTTAGGTTCCTTGGGCCCAGTGAAAGTAAAGAATGTATTCCTAGGGGTAAAGACAACATCATTATCTTATGACATATGTGTTTATCTAGGTTGCCTCACTTTAGCAAAGAGCACTTATCATGCAGTGTAAAGTTAATTACAGGCATTTACTATTTTATGGTCACTTTTTTAGTTGCCACATTTGCTAGCTTGATTCATTTTTCCAGAACACTATGCATTGCTCATTTCCATAGTTATGACCACCCTACAATCCAGCAGCAGTGACCATGCTTGCACAATATAGGACAATACACTGGCCTAGTTGAGCTCCCATAGTCCCGTCCACTAGAGAGGCCACAGCTTTTTCCTATAGTGTGCAAGCAAGACCATTGCTGATGGATAGCAGGGTGTTTGTAACCGTGGAAACACGCAGTGTATAATATGATAGGAAAATGAATGCAACCAGCAAAGGAAGCAATAGAATTAATTGTAATATATTAGGAGTAGTATTGCCTTTATCTAAATAATAAATATCAGATGCAGAAGTGAGACAACTGCTTTAAGTTCCTAGGACCCATTCCAACTGAAGGATGAGTTCCTATAGATCTATAGCTGTTACTTTTTAGATAGAAAAGCAAATATGGGGATATGCTTAGAAAAATCTTATGGTAGTGAAATAGCAAGGTTTTAAGTCAAATGCAATTTATTGTGTATAATCCAGAAATATAGAGTTTGTTCTGCTACTTTGCCTAAATTATAAGCAAATTGGTAAAAGATTCTTTCTACCTAAATGGTAGAAATATCACCTATAATGGTGATGGACAGGATAGCTGTAGGGGCGTGTGAGGAGGCTATGCTTTTTTTTTTATAGGTGAACTTTAACCTTTTTATTTATAATTTAAGGAAAGTAGCTCATAAGTCGATATTTTTCAATGACTTCAATCCTTGAACAATATCAAGGTTTTATAGCTGAACATTGACAGCGCTTGTTTCTTCCAATAAATTTATAGTACTAAAAATTATCTCTGCTGTTGAGATATATATTTATTATCTTTAAATACACTTGATATACTTGACAGGCCTTCTCTTTAGAGGTAAAACGGATATGTTTAATTAATGGAGGCTAAATCAAAGAGGAGAATAAGTTCTATAAGTAAAGATTGTGTCAATAACTTTCTAGAAACATGCTTAGGTTCCTTGGGCCCAGTGAAAGTAAAGAATGTATTCTAGGGGTAAAGACAACATCATTATCTTATGACATATGTGTTTATCTAGGTTGCCTCACTTTAGCAAAGAGCACTTATCATGCAGTGTAAATTTAATTACAGGCATTTACTATTTTATGGTCACTTTTTTAGTTGCCACATTTGCTAGCTTGATTCATTTTTCCAGAACACTATGCATTGCTCATTTCCATAGT
This sequence comes from Bufo bufo, assembly GCF_905171765.1. Taxonomy (NCBI): domain Eukaryota; kingdom Metazoa; phylum Chordata; class Amphibia; order Anura; family Bufonidae; genus Bufo; species Bufo bufo. The sequence continues at coordinate 144,412,152 of NC_053395.1, read as the reverse complement.
TATGACCACCCTACAATCCAGCAGCAGTGGCCATGCTTGCACAATATCGGACAATACACTGGCCTAGTTGAGCTCCCATAGTCCCGTCCACTAGAGAGGCCACAGCTTTTTCCTATAGTGTGCAAGCAAGACCATTGCTGATGGATAGCAGGGTGTTTGTAACCGTGGAAACACGCAGTGTATAATATGATAGGAAAATGAATGCAACCAGCAAAGGAAGCAATAGAATTAATTGTAATATATTAGGAGTAGTATTGCCTTTATCTAAATAATAAATATCAGATGCAGAAGTGAGACAACTGCTTTAAGTTCCTAGGACCCATTCCAACTGAAGGATGAGTTCCTATAGATCTATAGCTGTTACTTTTTAGATAGAAAAGCAAATATGGGGATATGCTTAGAAAAATCTTATGGTAGTGAAATAGCAAGGTTTTAAGTCAAATTTAATTTATTGTGTATAATCCAGAAATATAGAGTTTGTTCTGCTACTTTGCCTAAATTATAAGCAAATTGGTAAAAGATTCTTTCTACCTAAATGGTAGAAATATCACCTATAATCAGTGCTTGAAGTGGGCCGGAACGCGGCGGTACTCAGTACCGCCACTTCCAAAAATTGCCCTGGAGAGTACCAGCACCTCTCCGTGCGCCCAGTACGTGGGTTTCCGGTACCGGAGCGCAGGGCCGGCCTTTGGGGTGTGCGGGCTGTGCGGCCGCACAGGGCGCCATAGTAACAGGGGCGCTGGGCGGCCGACAGCTCGCAATGTAATATGCGGCAGGCGAGGCTGAACTTGTGTTCTCCCTCGGGGCGCCCCCTCCATCTAGCCCTCCCCTGTCTGACCTGATTCGTTCCTCCTCCCCTGTCTGACCTGCCTGCTGCCCCCGCCGCTGCCAATAAGAAGAGAGACGGGAGGAGGAGGGGAGGGGCTGTGGCCACTGCGCCACCAATGAAGATAACTGACCTGAATACAAAAACAGGAGGCGGGTGCTGGAATCAAATAGCCGGCACCCGACCTCTGTGACAGGGAGCTGCGATCAGCTGCAGTTGAGTTAACCCTTCAGGTGCGGTACTGGAGGGGTTAATTGTAGCTGATCGCAGCTCCCTGTCACAGAGGTCGGGTGCCGGCTATTTGATTCCAGCACCCGCCTCCTGTTTTTGTATAAGAAACGTTTGTGGCACAGTGCGCCCCCCCCCCCCCCCCAACACCCCAGTATAAGAAACGTTGGTAGGCAGTGCGCCCCCACCCCCCCCTCAGTATAAGAAACGTTTGTGGCACAGTGCGCCCCCCCCCCCAACACCCCAGTATAAGAAACGTTGGTAGGCAGTGCGCTTTCCCCCCCAAACACCCCAGTATAAGAAACATTGGTGGCTCAGTGGGAAGTGCCAGTGAGGGTTAAAAAATAATAAAAAATTTTTAACTCACCTCCTCCAGATGATCGCGTAGCTGCCGTTCTCCTGTTTTCTTCAAGACCTGTGGTGACGTCACTGAGCTCATCACATGACCCATTACCATGGTGATGGATCATGTGATGCTAACAGTGATGTCACCACAGGTCCTTTGACAGGTCATGAAGAAAGAACAGAAGACGATCAATTGGAGGAGGTGAGTTAATTATTATTTTTATTTTTTAACCCTCATTGGCACTGCCCACTGCGCCACCAATGATTATTATATTGAGGGGGGGCCCACTGCGCCACCAATGATTATTATATTGAGGGGGGGCGCACTGCGCCACCAATGTTTATTATATTGAGGGGGGGCCCACTGCGCCACCAATGTTTATTATATTGAGGGGGGGCGCACTGCGCCACCAATGTTTATTATACTGGGGTGATGGGGGGGCGCACTGCGCCACCAATGTTTATTATACTGGGGTGTTGGGGGGGCGCACTGCGCCACCAATGTTTATTATACTGGGGTGATGGGGGGGCGCACTGCGCCACCAATGTTTATTATACTGGGGTGTTCGGGGGGCGCACTGCGCCACCAATGTTTATTATATTGGGGGGGCGCACTGCGCCAATGTTTATTATATTGGGGGGGGGGGGCGCACTGCGCCACCAATGTTTATTATACTGGGGTGATGGGGGGGCGCACTGCGCCACCAATGTTTATTATACTGGGGTGTTGGGGGGCGCACTGCGCCACCAATGTTTATTATACTGGGGTGTTCGGGGGGCGCACTGCGCCACCAATGTTTATTATATTGGGGGGGCGCACTGCGCCAATGTTTATTATATTGGGGGGGGGCGCACTGCACCACCAATGTTTATTATACTGGGGTGTTGGGGGGGCGCACTGCGCCACCAATGTTTATTATACTGGAGTGTTGGGAGGGGCGCACTGCGCCACCAATGTTTATTATACTGGGGTGTTGGGGGGGCGCACTGCGCCACCAATGTTTATTATACTGGGGTGTTGGGGGGGCGCACTGCGCCACCAATGTTTATTATACTGGAGTGTTGGGAGGGGCGCACTGCGCCACCAATGTTTATTATATTGGGGGGGCGCACTGCGCACAATGACGGGTTAGGGAAATTTCACAGCAGAGTGCGCATGCGCTGGGAGCCTCGCCGGCGGTTAGGGTAGGGAAAAATTATGGGCCAGTGCACAGGTGCGGTGATCGGATGGATGTTCTCAGCAGGACACCGGCCGACACTGCGCATGCGCTGGGAGCCTCACCAGCGGTTAGGGTAGGGAAAAAGCACTGACCCGTACATAATTTTTCCCTTCCCTAACCGCTGGTGAGGCTCCCGGTGCATGCGCAGTGTCGGCCGGTGTCCAGCTGAGAACATCCATCCGATCACTGCGCCTGCGCACTGGCCCATAGTTTTTCCCTACCCTAACCGCCGGCGAGACTCCTGGCGCATGCGCACTCTGCTGTGAAACTTCCCTAACCTGTCATTGTGCGCCTGCGCGGCGCTGCACACCTCCTCACGTCATGTCCGGTGCGACCGGAAGTGACGAAGGCAGGGAAATCTCACGAAGTAGGGAAGTATAACATTACACCGGCCTTTGGGGTGTGCGGGCTGGTAACTACTTGGTTGGATAGTCAGCCAGCCTATGCCATGATGCCAGCAACAAGCAGTGTTTTTTTGTTTTTTTTTGGGGGGGGGGGGGGCGCCACAAGGTTAGCTCGCACAGGGCGCCTGGACACCTAAGGCCGGCCCTGCCGGAGCGCAGCGGAGAGCTGGCAGTATCTCCTCCCTAATGTCGTTGGCTGGGCAGCTAATGGAGGGGGGCGGGTCGTTGCAGAGTACGGCTCAGGCTGGCGCAGGCAGGGAGTTGACCTCACGTTAGGTGACGTCAACTCCTTCCCGCGCGCCTGTGACTGAGGAGCGATCAGTGCGGCGACCAGTGACTGGTCCTCCTTGGAGTCAGGAGTCGGACGGTGCAGCAAAGAACATCGACTTTGCTTTGGAATCCAACTTCTGAAGAGTACTGGTGAGTGACAGGCACCCCCCCTCCCCCCACACACATTAGTTCCTCTCTGGACCAGTACCCCCCCCCCCCTGGCAGGGGGGTACTGGTACAGAGAGGAATTAATGTGTGTGATGAGGGGGGGGGGGGGTCTGATGTGCAGGGGGGTACTGGTACAGAGAGGAACGAATGTGCGGTGGTGGGGGGGGGGGGTACTGGTACATAGAGGAACTAATATATATGTGTCTGATGGGTGGGTCTGATGTGTAGGGGGCCCCTGCACATCAGACCCCCCCATCACACACATATATATTAGTTCCTCTATGTACCAGGACCCCCCCCCCCCACCACCGCACATTCGTTCCTCTCTGTACCAGTACCCCCCTGCACATCAGACCCCCCCCCCCTCATCACACACATTAGTTCCTCTCTTTACCAGTACCCCCCCCCCCCCCCCACCACCACCACACATTAGTGCCTCTCTGTACCAGTACCCCTCTGCACATCAGACCCCCCATCACACACATATATATTAGTTCCTCTATGTACCAGTCCCCCCCCCCCCCCACCACCGCACATTCATTCCTCTCTGAACCAGTACCCTCCTGCACATCAGACCCCCCCCCCCTCATCACACACATTAGTTCCTCTCTTTACCAGTACCCCCCCCCCCCCCACCACCACCACACATTAGTGCCTCTCTGTACCAGTACCCCTCTGCACATCAGACCCCCCATCACACACATATATATTAGTTCCTCTATGTACCAGTACCCCCCCCCCACCACCGCACATTCGTTCCTCTCTGTACCAGTACCCCCCTGCACATCAGACCCCCCCCCCCCTCATCACACACACACATTAATTCCTCTCTGTACCAGTACCCCCCTGGCAGGGGGGGTACTGGTACAGAGAGGAATTAATGTGTGTGTGTGTGATGAGTGGGGGGGGGGTCTGATGTGCAGGGGGGTACTGGTACAGAGAGGAACGAATGTGCGGTGGTGGGGGGGGGGTACTGGTACATAGAGGAACTAATATATATGTGTGTGATGGGGGGTCTGATGTGCAGGGGGGGGAGCACCGGCGCCTAATAGAGTACCGGCACCTCTTTTGGCCCACTTAAAGCACTGCCTATAATGGTGATGGACAGGATAGCTGTAGGGGCGTGTGAGAAGGCTATGCTTTTTTTATAGGTGAACTTTAACCTTTTTATTTATAATTTACGGAAAGTAGCTCATAAGTCGATATTTTCAATGACTTCAATCCTTGAACAATATCAAGGTTTTATAGCTGAACATTGACAGCGCTTGTTTCTTCCAATAAATTTATAGTACTAAAAATTATCTCTGCTGTTGAGATATATATTTATTATCTTTAAATACACTTGATATACTTGACAGGCCTTCTCTTTAGAGGTAAAATGGATATGTTTAATTAATGGAGGCTAAATCAAAGAGGAGAATAAGTTCTATAAGTAAAGATTGTGTCAATAACTTTCTAGAAACATGCTTAGGTTCCTTGGGCCCAGTGAAAGTAAAGAATATATTCCTAGGGGTAAAGACAACATCATTATCTTATGACATATGTGTTTATCTAGGTTGCCTCACTTTAGCAAAGAGCACTTATCATGCAGTGTAAAGTTAATTACAGGCATTTACTATTTTATGGTCACTTTTTTAGTTGCCACATTTGCTAGCTTGATTCATTTTTCCAGAACACTATGCATTGCTCATTTCCATAGTTATGACCACCCTACAATCCAGCAGCAGTGGCCATGCTTGCACAATATAGGACAATACACTGGCCTAGTTGAGCTCCCATAGTCCCGTCCACTAGAGAGGCCACAGCTTTTTCCTATAGTGTGCAAGCAAGACCATTGCTGATGGATAGCAGGGTGTTTGTAACCGTGGAAACACGCAGTGCATAATATGATAGGAAAATGAATGCAACCAGCAAAGGAAGCAATAGAATTAATTGTAATATATTAGGAGTAGTATTGCCTTTATCTAAATAATAAATATCAGATGCAGAAGTGAGACAACTGCTTTAAGTTCCTGGGACCCATTCCAACTGAAGGATGAGTTCCTATAGATCTATAGCTGTTACTTTTTAGATAGAAAAGCAAATATGGGGATATGCTTAGAAAAATCTTATGGTAGTGAAATAGCAAGGTTTTAAGTCAAATGCAATTTATTGTGTATAATCCAGAAATATAGATTTTGTTCTGCTACTTTGCCTAAATTATAAGCAAATTGGTAAAAGATTCTTTCTACCTAAATGGTAGAAATATCACCTATAATGGTGATGGACAGGATAGCTGTAGGGGCGTGTGAGGAGGCTATGCTTTTTTTTTTATAGGTGAACTTTAACCTTTTTATTTATAATTTAAGGAAAGTAGCTCATAAGTCGATATTTTTCAATGACTTCAATCCTTGAACAATATCAAGGTTTTATAGCTGAACATTGACAGCGCTTGTTTCTTCCAATAAATTTATAGTACTAAAAATTATCTCTGCTGTTGAGATATATTTTTATTATCTTTAAATACACTTGATATACTTGACAGGCCTTCTCTTTAGAGGTAAAACGGATATGTTTAATTAATGGAGGCTAAATCAAAGAGGAGAATAAGTTCTATAAGTAAAGATTGTGTCAATAACTTTCTAGAAACATGCTTAGGTTCCTTGGGCCCAGTGAAAGTAAAGAATGTATTCCTAGGGGTAAAGACAACATCATTATCTTATGACATATGTGTTTATCTAGGTTGCCTCACTTTAGCAAAGAGCACTTATCATGCAGTGTAAAGTTAATTACAGGCATTTACTATTTTATGGTCACTTTTTTAGTTGCCACATTTGCTAGCTTGATTCATTTTTCCAGAACACTATGCATTGCTCATTTCCATAGTTATGACCACCCTACAATCCAGCAGCAGTGGCCATGCTTGCACAATATAGGACAATACACTGGCCTAGTTGAGCTCCCATAGTCCCGTCCACTAGAGAGGCCACAGCTTTTTCCTATAGTGTGCAAGCAAGACCATTGCTGATGGATAGCAGGGTGTTTGTAACCGTGGAAACACGCAGTGTATAATATGATAGGAAAATGAATGCAACCAGCAAAGGAAGCAATAAAAATAATTGTAATATATTAGGAGTAGTATTGCCTTTATCTAAATAATAAATATCAGATGCAGAAGTGAGACAACTGCTTTAAGTTCCTGGGACCCATACCAACTGAAGGATGAGTTCCTATAGATCTATAGCTGTTACTTTTTAGATAGAAAAGCAAATATGGGGATATGCTTAGAAAAATCTTATGGTAGTGAAATAGAAAGGTTTTAAGTCAAATGCAATTTATTGTGTATAATCCAGAAATATAGATTTTGTTCTGCTACTTTGCCTAAATTATAAGCAAATTGGTAAAAGATTCTTTCTACCTAAATGGTAGAAATATCACCTATAATGGTGATGGACAGGATAGCTGTAGGGGCGTGTGAGGAGGCTATGCTTTTTTTTTATAGGTGAACTTTAACCTTTTTATTTATAATTTAAGGAAAGTAGCTCATAAGTCGATATTTTTCAATGACTTCAATCCTTGAACAATATCAAGGTTTTATAGCTGAACATTGACAGCGCTTGTTTCTTCCAATAAATTTATAGTACTAAAAATTATCTCTGCTGTTGAGATATATATTTATTATCTTTAAATACACTTGATATACTTGACAGGCCTTCTCTTTAGAGGTAAAACGGATATGTTTAATTAATGGAGGCTAAATCAAAGAGGAGAATAAGTTCTATAAGTAAAGATTGTGTCAATAACTTTCTAGAAACATGCTTAGGTTCCTTGGGCCCAGTGAAAGTAAAGAATGTATTCCTAGGGGTAAAGACAACATCATTATCTTATGACATATGTGTTTATCTAGGTTGCCTCACTTTAGCAAAGAGCACTTATCATGCAGTGTAAAGTTAATTACAGGCATTTACTATTTTATGGTCACTTTTTTAGTTGCCACATTTGCTAGCTTGATTCATTTTTCCAGAACACTATGCATTGCTCATTTCCATAGTTATGACCACCCTGCTATCCATCAGCAATGGTCTTGCTTGCACACTATAGGACAATACACTGGCCTAGTTGAGCTCCCATAGTCCCGTCCACTAGAGAGGCCACAGCTTTTTCCTATAGTGTGCAAGCAAGACCATTGCTGATGGATAGCAGGGTGTTTGTAACCGTGGAAACACGCAGTGTATAATATGATAGGAAAATGAATGCAACCAGCAAAGGAAGCAATAGAATTAATTGTAATATATTAGGAGTAGTATTGCCTTTATCTAAATAATAAATATCAGATGCAGAAGTGAGACAACTGCTTTAAGTTCCTGGACCCATTCCAACTGAAGGATGAGTTCCTATAGATCTATAGCTGTTACTTTTTAGATAGAAAAGCAAATATGGGGATATGCTTAGAAAAATCTTATGGTAGTGAAATAGCAAGGTTTTAAGTCAAATGCAATTTATTGTGTATAATCCAGAAATATAGAGTTTGTTCTGCTACTTTGCCTAAATTATAAGCAAATTGGTAAAAGATTCTTTCTACCTAAATGGTAGAAATATCACCTATAATGGTGATGGACAGGATAGCTGTAGGGGCGTGTGAGGAGGCTATGCTTTTTTTTTATAGGTGAACTTTAACCTTTTTATTTATAATTTAAGGAAAGTAGCTCATAAGTCGATATTTTTCAATGACTTCAATCCTTGAACAATATCAAGGTTTTATAGCTGAACATTGACAGCGCTTGTTTCTTCCAATAAATTTATAGTACTAAAAATTATCTCTGCTGTTGAGATATATATTTATTATCTTTAAATACACTTGATATACTTGACAGGCCTTCTCTTTAGAGGTAAAACGGATATGTTTAATTAATGGAGGCTAAATCAAAGAGGAGAATAAGTTCTATAAGTAAAGATTGTGTCAATAACTTTCTAGAAACATGCTTAGGTTCCTTGGGCCCAGTGAAAGTAAAGAATGTATTCCTAGGGGTAAAGACAACATCATTATCTTATGACATATGTGTTTATCTAGGTTGCCTCACTTTAGCAAAGAGCACTTATCATGCAGTGTAAAGTTAATTACAGGCATTTACTATTTTATGGTCACTTTTTTAGTTGCCACATTTGCTAGCTTGATTCATTTTTCCAGAACACTATGCATTGCTCATTTCCATAGTTATGACCACTCTACAATCCAGCAGCAGTGGCCATGCTTGCACAATATAGGACAATACACTGGCCTAGTTGAGCTCCCATAGTCCCGTCCACTAGAGAGGCCACAGCTTTTTCCTATAGTGTGCAAGCAAGACCATTGCTGATGGATAGCAGGGTGTTTGTAACCGTGGAAACACGCAGTGTATAATATGATAGGAAAATGAATGCAACCAGCAAAGGAAGCAATAGAATTAATTGTAATATATTAGGAGTAGTATTGCCTTTATCTAAATAATAAATATCAGATGCAGAAGTGAGACAACTGCTTTAAGTTCCTGGGACCCATTCCAACTGAAGGATGAGTTCCTATAGATCTATAGCTGTTACTTTTTAGATAGAAAAGCAAATATGGGGATATGCTTAGAAAAATCTTATGGTAGTGAAATAGCAAGGTTTTAAGTCAAATGCAATTTATTGTGTATAATCCAGAAATATAGATTTTGTTCTGCTACTTTGCCTAAATTATAAGCAAATTGATAAAAGATTCTTTCTACCTAAATGGTAGAAATATCACCTATAATGGTGATGGACAGGATAGCTGTAGGGGCGTGTGAGGAGGCTATGCTTTTTTTTTATAGGTGAACTTTAACCTTTTTATTTATAATTTAAGGAAAGTAGCTCATAAGTCGATATTTTTCAATGACTTCAATCCTTGAACAATATCAAGGTTTTATAGCTGAACATTGACAGCGCTTGTTTCTTCCAATAAATTTATAGTACTAAAAATTATCTCTGCTGTTGAGATATATATTTATTATCTTTAAATACACTTGATATACTTGACAGGCCTTCTCTTTAGAGGTAAAACGGATATGTTTAATTAATGGAGGCTAAATCAAAGAGGAGAATAAGTTCTATAAGTAAAGATTGTGTCAATAACTTTCTAGAAACATGCTTAGGTTCCTTGGGCCCAGTGAAAGTAAAGAATGTATTCCTAGGGGTAAAGACAACATCATTATCTTATGACATATGTGTTTATCTAGGTTGCCTCACTTTAGCAAAGAGCACTTATCATGCAGTGTAAAGTTAATTACAGGCATTTACTATTTTATGGTCACTTTTTTAGTTGCCACATTTGCTAGCTTGATTCATTTTTCCAGAACACTATGCATTGCTCATTTCCATAGTTATGACCACCCTACAATCCAGCAGCAGTGGCCATGCTTGCACAATATAGGACAATACACTGGCCTAGTTGAGCTCCCATAGTCCCGTCCACTAGAGAGGCCACAGCTTTTTCCTATAGTGTGCAAGCAAGACCATTGCTGATGGATAGCAGGGTGTTTGTAACCGTGGAAACACGCAGTGTATAATATGATAGGAAAATGAATGCAACCAGCAAAGGAAGCAATAGAATTAATTGTAATATATTAGGAGTAGTATTGCCTTTATCTAAATAATAAATATCAGATGCAGAAGTGAGACAACTGCTTTAAGTTCCTAGGACTCATTCCAACTGAAGGATGAGTTCCTATAGATCTATAGCTGTTACTTTTTAGATAGAAAAGCAAATATGGGGATATGCTTAGAAAAATCTTATGGTAGTGAAATAGCAAGGTTTTAAGTCAAATGTAATTTATTGTGTATAATCCAGAAATATAGAGTTTGTTCTGCTACTTTGCCTAAATTATTAGCAAATTGGTAAAAGATTCTTTCTACCTAAATGGTAGAAATATCACCTATAATGGTGATGGACAGGATAGCTGTAGGGGCGTGTGAGGAGGCTATGCTTTTTTTTAATAGGTGAACTTTAACCTTTTTATTTATAATTTAAGGAAAGTAGCTCATAAGTCGATATTTTTCAATGACTTCAATCCTTGAACAATATCAAGGTTTTATAGCTGAACATTGACAGCGCTTGTTTCTTCCAATAAATTTATAGTACTAAAAATTATCTCTGCTGTTGAGATATATATTTATTATCTTTAAATACACTTGATATACTTGACAGGCCTTCTCTTTAGAGGTAAAACGGATATGTTTAATTAATGGAGGCTAAATCAAAGAGGAGAATAAGTTCTATAAGTAAAGATTGTGTCAATAACTTTCTAGAAACATGCTTAGGTTCCTTGGGCCCAGTGAAAGTAAAGAATGTATTCCTAGGGGTAAAGACAACATCATTATCTTATGACATATGTGTTTATCTAGGTTGCCTCACTTTAGCAAAGAGCACTTATCATGCAGTGTAAAGTTAATTACAGGCATTTACTATTTTATGGTCACTTTTTTAGTTGCCACATTTGCTAGCTTGATTCATTTTTCCAGAACACTATGCATTGCTCATTTCCATAGTTATGACCACCCTACAATCCAGCAGCAGTGGCCATGCTTGCACAATATAGGACAATACACTGGCCTAGTTGAGCTCCCATAGTCCCGTCCACTAGAGAGGCCACAGCTTTTTCCTATAGTGTGCAAGCAAGACCATTGCTGATGGATAGCAGGGTGTTTGTAACCGTGGAAACACGCAGTGTATAATATGATAGGAAAATGAATGCAACCAGCAAAGGAAGCAATAGAATTAATTGTAATATATTAGGAGTAGTATTGCCTTTATCTAAATAATAAATATCAGATGCAGAAGTGAGACAACTGCTTTAAGTTCCTGGACCCATTCCAACTGAAGGATGAGTTCCTATAGATCTATAGCTGTTACTTTTTAGATAGAAAAGCAAATATGGGGATATGCTTAGAAAAATCTTATGGTAGTGAAATAGCAAGGTTTTAAGTCAAATGCAATTTATTGTGTATAATCCAGAAATATAGATTTTGTTCTGCTACTTTGCCTAAATTATAAGCAAATTGGTAAAAGATTCTTTCTACCTAAATGGTAGAAATATCACCTATAATGGTGATGGACAGGATAGCTGTAGGGGCGTGTGAGGAGGCTATGCTTTTTTTTTATAGGTGAACTTTAACCTTTTTATTTATAATTTAAGGAAAGTAGCTCATAAGTCGATATTTTTCAATGACTTCAATCCTTGAACAATATCAAGGTTTTATAGCTGAACATTGACAGCGCTTGTTTCTTCCAATAAATTTATAGTACTAAAAATTATCTCTGCTGTTGAGATATATATTTATTATCTTTAAATACACTTGATATACTTGACAGGCCTTCTCTTTAGAGGTAAAACGGATATGTTTAATTAATGGAGGCTAAATCAAAGAGGAGAATAAGTTCTATAAGTAAAGATTGTGTCAATAACTTTCTAGAAACATGCTTAGGTTCCTTGGGCCCAGTGAAAGTAAAGAATGTATTCCTAGGGGTAAAGACAACATCATTATCTTATCACACATGTGTTTATCTAGGTTGCCTCACTTTAGCAAAGAGCACTTATCATGCAGTGTAAAGTTAATTACAGGCATTTACTATTTTATGGTCACTTTTTTAGTTGCCACATTTGCTAGCTTGATTCATTTTTCCAGAACACTATGCATTGCTCATTTCCATAGTTATGACCACCCTACAATCCAGCAGCAGTGGCCATGCTTGCACAATATCGGACAATACACTGGCCTAGTTGAGCTCCCATAGTCCCGTCCACTAGAGAGGCCACTGCTTTTTCCTATAGTGTGCAAGCAAGACCATTGCTGATGGATAGCAGGGTGTTTGTAACCGTGGAAACACGCAGTGTATAATATGATAGGAAAATGAATGCAACCAGCAAAGGAAGCAATAGAATTAATTGTAATATATTAGGAGTAGTATTGCCTTTATCTAAATAATAAATATCAGATGCAGAAGTGAGACAACTGCTTTAAGTTCCTAGGACCCATTCCAACTGAAGGATGAGTTCCTAAAGATCTATAGCTGTTACTTTTTAGATAGAAAAGCAAATATGGGGATATGCTTAGAAAAATCTTATGGTAGTGAAATAGCAAGGTTTTAAGTCAAATGCAATTTATTGTGTATAATCCAGAAATATAGAGTTTGTTCTGCTACTTTGCCTAAATTATTAGCAAATTGGTAAAAGATTCTTTCTACCTAAATGGTAGAAATATCACCTATAATGGTGATGGACAGGATAGCTGTAGGGGCGTGTGAGGAGGCTATGCTTTTTTTTTATAGGTGAACTTTAACCTTTTTATTTATAATTTAAGGAAAGTAGCTCATAAGTCGATATTTTTCAATGACTTCAATCCTTGAACAATATCAAGGTTTTATAGCTGAACATTGACAGCGCTTGTTTCTTCCAATAAATTTATAGTACTAAAAATTATCTCTGCTGTTGAGATATATATTTATTATCTTTAAATACACTTGATATACTTGACAGGCCTTCTCTTTAGAGGTAAAACGGATATGTTTAATTAATGGAGGCTAAATCAAAGAGGAGAATAAGTTCTATAAGTAAAGATTGTGTCAATAACTTTCTAGAAACATGCTTAGGTTCCTTGGGCCCAGTGAAAGTAAAGAATGTATTCCTAGGGGTAAAGACAACATCATTATCTTATGACATATGTGTTTATCTAGGTTGCCTCACTTTAGCAAAGAGCACTTATCATGCAGTGTAAAGTTAATTACAGGCATTTACTATTTTATGGTCACTTTTTTAGTTGCCACATTTGCTAGCTTGATTCATTTTTCCAGAACACTATGCATTGCTCATTTCCATAGTTATGACCACCCTACAATCCAGCAGCAGTGGCCATGCTTGCACAATATAGGACAATACACTGGCCTAGTTGAGCTCCCATAGTCCCGTCCACTAGAGAGGCCACAGCTTTTTCCTATAGTGTGCAAGCAAGACCATTGCTGATGGATAGCAGGGTGTTTGTAACCGTGGAAACACGCAGTGTATAATATGATAGGAAAATGAATGCAACCAGCAAAGGAAGCAATAGAATTAATTGTAATATATTAGGAGTAGTATTGCCTTTATCTAAATAATAAATATCAGATGCAGAAGTGAGACAACTGCTTTAAGTTCCTAGGACCCATTCCAACTGAAGGATGAGTTCCTATAGATCTATAGCTGTTACTTTTTAGATAGAAAAGCAAATATGGGGATATGCTTAGAAAAATCTTATGGTAGTGAAATAGCAAGGTTTTACGTCAAATGCAATTTATTGTGTATAATCCAGAAATATAGATTTTGTTCTGCTACTTTGCCTAAATTATAAGCAAATTGGTAAAAGATTCTTTCTACCTAAATGGTAGAAATATCACCTATAATGGTGATGGACAGGATAGCTGTAGGGGCGTGTGAGGAGGCTATGCTTTTTTTTTATAGGTGAACTTTAACCTTTTTATTTATAATTTACGGAAAGTAGCTCATAAGTCGATATTTTTCAATGACTTCAATCCTTGAACAATATCAAGGTTTTATAGCTGAACATTGACAGCGCTTGTTTCTTCCAATAAATTTATAGTACTAAAAATTATCTCTGCTGTTGAGATATATATTTATTATCTTTAAATACACTTGATATACTTGACAGGCCTTCTCTTTAGAGGTAAAACGGATATGTTTAATTAATGGAGGCTAAATCAAAGAGGAGAATAAGTTCTATAAGTAAAGATTGTGTCAATAACTTTCTAGAAACATGCTTAGGTTCCTTGGGCCCAGTGAAAGTAAAGAATGTATTCCTAGGGGTAAAGACAACATCATTATCTTATGACATATGTGTTTATCTAGGTTGCCTCACTTTAGCAAAGAGCACTTATCATGCAGTGTAAATTTAATTACAGGCATTTACTATTTTATGGTCACTTTTTTAGTTGCCACATTTGCTAGCTTGATTCATTTTTCCAGAACACTATGCATTGCTCATTTCCATAGTTATGACCACCCTACAATCCAGCAGCAGTGGCCATGCTTGCACAATATCGGACAATACACTGGCCTAGTTGAGCTCCCATAGTCCCGTCCACTAGAGAGGCCACAGCTTTTTCCTATAGTGTGCAAGCAAGACCATTGCTGATGGATAGCAGGGTGTTTGTAACCGTGGAAACACGCAGTGTATAATATGATAGGAAAATGAATGCAACCAACAAAGGAAGCAATAAAAATAATTGTAATATATTAGGAGTAGTATTGCCTTTATCTAAATAATAAATATCAGATGCAGAAGTGAGACAACTGCTTTAAGTTCCTGGGACCCATACCAACTGAAGGATGAGTTCCTATAGATCTATAGCTGTTACTTTTTAGATAGAAAAGCAAATATGGGGATATGCTTAGAAAAATCTTATGGTAGTGAAATAGCAAGGTTTTAAGTCAAATGCAATTTATTGTGTATAATCCAGAAATATAGATTTTGTTCTGCTACTTTGCCTAAATTATAAGCAAATTGGTAAAAGATTCTTTCTACCTAAATGGTAGAAATATCACCTATAATGGTGATGGACAGGATAGCTGTAGGGGCGTGTGAGGAGGCTATGCTTTTTTTTTATAGGTGAACTTTAACCTTTTTATTTATAATTTAAGGAAAGTAGCTCATAAGTCGATATTTTTCAATGACTTCAATCCTTGAACAATATCAAGGTTTTATAGCTGAACATTGACAGCGCTTGTTTCTTCCAATAAATTTATAGTACTAAAAATTATCTCTGCTGTTGAGATATATATTTATTATCTTTAAATACACTTGATATACTTGACAGGCCTTCTCTTTAGAGGTAAAACGGATATGTTTAATTAATGGAGGCTAAATCAAAGAGGAGAATAAGTTCTATAAGTAAAGATTGTGTCAATAACTTTCTAGAAACATGCTTAGGTTCCTTGGGCCCAGTGAAAGTAAAGAATGTATTCCTAGGGGTAAAGACAACATCATTATCTTATGACATATGTGTTTATCTAGGTTGCCTCACTTTAGCAAAGAGCACTTATCATGCAGTGTAAATTTAATTACAGGCATTTACTATTTTATGGTCACTTTTTTAGTTGCCACATTTGCTAGCTTGATTCATTTTTCCAGAACACTATGCATTGCTCATTTCCATAGTTATGACCACCCTACAATCCAGCAGCAGTGGCCATGCTTGCACAATATCGGACAATACACTGGCCTAGTTGAGCTCCCATAGTCCCGTCCACTAGAGAGGCCACAGCTTTTTCCTATAGTGTGCAAGCAAGACCATTGCTGATGGATAGCAGGGTGTTTGTAACCGTGGAAACACGCAGTGTATAATATGATAGGAAAATGAATGCAACCAGCAAAGGAAGCAATAGAATTAATTGTA
This sequence comes from Bufo bufo, assembly GCF_905171765.1. Taxonomy (NCBI): domain Eukaryota; kingdom Metazoa; phylum Chordata; class Amphibia; order Anura; family Bufonidae; genus Bufo; species Bufo bufo. The sequence goes on along the minus strand of NC_053395.1, from coordinate 144,396,270 downwards.
ATATATTAGGAGTAGTATTGCCTTTATCTAAATAATAAATATCAGATGCAGAAGTGAGACAACTGCTTTAAGTTCCTAGGACCCATTCCAACTGAAGGATGAGTTCCTATAGATCTATAGCTGTTACTTTTTAGATAGAAAAGCAAATATGGGGATATGCTTAGAAAAATCTTATGGTAGTGAAATAGCAAAGTTTTAAGTCAAATGCAATTTATTGTGTATAATCCAGAAATATAGATTTTGTTCTGCTACTTTGCCTAAATTATAAGCAAATTGGTAAAAGATTCTTTCTACCTAAATGGTAGAAATATCACCTATAATGGTGATGGACAGGATAGCTGTAGGGGCGTGTGAGGAGGCTATGCTTTTTTTTTATAGGTGAACTTTAACCTTTTTATTTATAATTTAAGGAAAGGAGCTCATAAGTCGATATTTTTCAATGACTTCAATCCTTGAACAATATCAAGGTTTTATAGCTGAACATTGACAGCGCTTGTTTCTTCCAAAAAATTTATAGTACTAAAAATGATCTCTGCTGTTGAGATATATATTTATTATCTTTAAATACACTTGATATACTTGACAGGCCTTCTCTTTAGAGGTAAAACGGATATGTTTAATTAATGGAGGCTAAATCAAAGAGGAGAATAAGTTCTATAAGTAAAGATTGTGTCAATAACTTTCTAGAAACATGCTTAGGTTCCTTGGGCCCAGTGAAAGTAAAGAATGTATTCCTAGGGGTAAAGACAACATCATTATCTTATGACATATGTGTTTATCTAGGTTGCCTCACTTTAGCAAAGAGCACTTATCATGCAGTGTAAATTTAATTACAGGCATTTACTATTTTATGGTCACTTTTTTAGTTGCCACATTTGCTAGCTTGATTCATTTTTCCAGAACACTATGCATTGCTCATTTCCATAGTTATGACCACTCTACAATCCAGCAGCAGTGGCCATGCTTGCACAATATAGGACAATACACTGGCCTAGTTGAGCTCCCATAGTCCCGTCCACTAGAGAGGCCACAGCTTTTTCCTATAGTGTGCAAGCAAGACCATTGCTGATGGATAGCAGGGTGTTTGTAACCGTGGAAACAAGCAGTGTATAATATGATAGGAAAATGAATGCAACCAGCAAAGGAAGCAATAGAATTAATTGTAATATATTAGGAGTAGTATTGCCTTTATCTAAATAATAAATATCAGATGCAGAAGTGAGACAACTGCTTTAAGTTCCTAGGACCCATTCCAACTGAAGGATGAGTTCCTATAGATCTATAGCTGTTACTTTTTAGATAGAAAAGCAAATATGGGGATATGCTTAGAAAAATCTTATGGTAGTGAAATAGCAAGGTTTTAAGTCAAATGCAATTTATTGTGTATAATCCAGAAATATAGATTTTGTTCTGCTACTTTGCCTAAATTATAAGCAAATTGGTAAAAGATTCTTTCTACCTAAATGGTAGAAATATCACCTATAATGGTGATGGACAGGATAGCTGTAGGGGCGTGTGAGGAGGCTATGCTTTTTTTTTATAGGTGAACTTTAACCTTTTTATTTATAATTTAAGGAAAGTAGCTCATAAGTCGATATTTTTCAATGACTTCAATCCTTGAACAATATCAAGGTTTTATAGCTGAACATTGACAGCGCTTGTTTCTTCCAATAAATTTATAGTACTAAAAATTATCTCTGCTGTTGAGATATATATTTATTATCTTTAAATACACTTGATATACTTGACAGGCCTTCTCTTTAGAGGTAAAACGGATATGTTTAATTAATGGAGGCTAAATCAAAGAGGAGAATAAGTTCTATAAGTAAAGATTGTGTCAATAACTTTCTAGAAACATGCTTAGGTTCCTTGGGCCCAGTGAAAGTAAAGAATGTATTCCTAGGGGTAAAGACAACATCATTATCTTATGACATATGTGTTTATCTAGGTTGCCTCACTTTAGCAAAGAGCACTTATCATGCAGTGTAAATTTAATTACAGGCATTTACTATTTTATGGTCACTTTTTTAGTTGCCACATTTGCTAGCTTGATTCATTTTTCCAGAACACTATGCATTGCTCATTTCCATAGTTATGACCACCCTACAATCCAGCAGCAGTGGCCATGCTTGCACAATATCGGACAATACACTGGCCTAGTTGAGCTCCCATAGTCCCGTCCACTAGAGAGGCCACAGCTTTTTCCTATAGTGTGCAAGCAAGACCATTGCTGATGGATAGCAGGGTGTTTGTAACCGTGGAAACACGCAGTGTATAATATGATAGGAAAATGAATGCAACCAGCAAAGGAAGCAATAGAATTAATTGTAATATATTAGGAGTAGTATTGCCTTTATCTAAATAATAAATATCAGATGCAGAAGTGAGACAACTGCTTTAAGTTCCTAGGACCCATTCCAACTGAAGGATGAGTTCCTATAGATCTATAGCTGTTACTTTTTAGATAGAAAAGCAAATATGGGGATATGCTTAGAAAAATCTTATGGTAGTGAAATAGCAAGGTTTTAAGTCAAATGCAATTTATTGTGTATAATCCAGAAATATAGATTTTGTTCTGCTACTTTGCCTAAATTATAAGCAAATTGGTAAAAGATTCTTTCTACCTAAATGGTAGAAATATCACCTATAATGGTGATGGACAGGATAGCTGTAGGGGCGTGTGAGGAGGCTATGCTTTTTTTTTATAGGTGAACTTTAACCTTTTTATTTATAATTTAAGGAAAGTAGCTCATAAGTCGATATTTTTCAATGACTTCAATCCTTGAACAATATCAAGGTTTTATAGCTGAACATTGACAGCGCTTGTTTCTTCCAATAAATTTATAGTACTAAAAATTATCTCTGCTGTTGAGATATATATTTATTATCTTTAAATACACTTGATATACTTGACAGGCCTTCTCTTTAGAGGTAAAACGGATATGTTTAATTAATGGAGGCTAAATCAAAGAGGAGAATAAGTTCTATAAGTAAAGATTGTGTCAATAACTTTCTAGAAACATGCTTAGGTTCCTTGGGCCCAGTGAAAGTAAAGAATGTATTCCTAGGGGTAAAGACAACATCATTATCTTATGACATATGTGTTTATCTAGGTTGCCTCACTTTAGCAAAGAGCACTTATCATGCAGTGTAAAGTTAATTACAGGCATTTACTATTTTATGGTCACTTTTTTAGTTGCCACATTTGCTAGCTTGATTCATTTTTCCAGAACACTATGCATTGCTCATTTCCATAGTTATGACCACCCTACAATCCAGCAGCAGTGGCCATGCTTGCACAATATAGGACAATACACTGGCCTAGTTGAGCTCCCATAGTCCCGTCCACTAGAGAGGCCACAGCTTTTTCCTATAGTGTGCAAGCAAGACCATTGCTGATGGATAGCAGGGTGTTTGTAACCGTGGAAACACGCAGTGTATAATATGATAGGAAAATGAATGCAACCAGCAAAGGAAGCAATAGAATTAATTGTAATATATTAGGAGTAGTATTGCCTTTATCTAAATAATAAATATCAGATGCAGAAGTGAGACCACTGCTTTAAGTTCCTAGGACCCATTCCAACTGAAGGATGAGTTCCTATAGATCTATAGCTGTTACTTTTTAGATAGAAAAGCAAATATGGGGATATGCTTAGAAAAATCTTATGGTAGTGAAATAGCAAGGTTTTAAGTCAAATGCAATTTATTGTGTATAATCCAGAAATATAGATTTTGTTCTGCTACTTTGCCTAAATTATAAGCAAATTGGTAAAAGATTCTTTCTACCTAAATGGTAGAAATATCACCTATAATGGTGATGGACAGGATAGCTGTAGGGGCGTGTGAGGAGGCTATGCTTTTTTTTTATAGGTGAACTTTAACCTTTTTATTTATAATTTAAGGAAAGTAGCTCATAAGTCGATATTTTTCAATGACTTCAATCCTTGAACAATATCAAGGTTTTATAGCTGAACATTGACAGCGCTTGTTTCTTCCAATAAATTTATAGTACTAAAAATTATCTCTGCTGTTGAGATATATATTTATTATCTTTAAATACACTTGATATACTTGACAGGCCTTCTCTTTAGAGGTAAAACGGATATGTTTAATTAATGGAGGCTAAATCAAAGAGGAGAATAAGTTCTATAAGTAAAGATTGTGTCAATAACTTTCTAGAAACATGCTTAGGTTCCTTGGGCCCAGTGAAAGTAAAGAATGTATTCCTAGGGGTAAAGACAACATCATTATCTTATGACATATGTGTTTATCTAGGTTGCCTCACTTTAGCAAAGAGCACTTATCATGCAGTGTAAATTTAATTACAGGCATTTACTATTTTATGGTCACTTTTTTAGTTGCCACATTTGCTAGCTTGATTCATTTTTCCAGAACACTATGCATTGCTCATTTCCATAGTTATGACCACCCTACAATCCAGCAGCAGTGGCCATGCTTGCACAATATCGGACAATACACTGGCCTAGTTGAGCTCCCATAGTCCCGTCCACTAGAGAGGCCACAGCTTTTTCCTATAGTGTGCAAGCAAGACCATTGCTGATGTATAGCAGGGTGTTTGTAACCGTGGAAACACGCAGTGTATAATATGATAGGAAAATGAATGCAACCAGCAAAGGAAGCAATAGAATTAATTGTAATATATTAGGAGTAGTATTGCCTTTATCTAAATAATAAATATCAGATGCAGAAGTGAGACAACTGCTTTAAGTTCCTAGGACCCATTCCAACTGAAGGATGAGTTCCTATAGATCTATAGCTGTTACTTTTTAGATAGAAAAGCAAATATGGGGATATGCTTAGAAAAATCTTATGGTAGTGAAATAGCAAGGTTTTAAGTCAAATGCAATTTATTGTGTATAATCCAGAAATATAGATTTTGTTCTGCTACTTTGCCTAAATTATAAGCAAATTGGTAAAAGATTCTTTCTACCTAAATGGTAGAAATATCACCTATAATGGTGATGGACAGGATAGCTGTAGGGGCGTGTGAGGAGGCTATGCTTTTTTTTTTATAGGTGAACTTTAACCTTTTTATTTATAATTTAAGGAAAGTAGCTCATAAGTCGATATTTTTCAATGACTTCAATCCTTGAACAATATCAAGGTTTTATAGCTGAACATTGACAGCGCTTGTTTCTTCCAATAAATTTATAGTACTAAAAATTATCTCTGCTGTTGAGATATATATTTATTATCTTTAAATACACTTGATATACTTGACAGGCCTTCTCTTTAGAGGTAAAACGGATATGTTTAATTAATGGAGGCTAAATCAAAGAGGAGAATAAGTTCTATAAGTAAAGATTGTGTCAATAACTTTCTAGAAACATGCTTAGGTTCCTTGGGCCCAGTGAAAGTAAAGAATGTATTCCTAGGGGTAAAGACAACATCATTATCTTATGACATATGTGTTTATCTAGGTTGCCTCACTTTAGCAAAGAGCACTTATCATGCAGTGTAAAGTTAATTACAGGCATTTACTATTTTATGGTCACTTTTTTAGTTGCCACATTTGCTAGCTTGATTCATTTTTCCAGAACACTATGCATTGCTCATTTCCATAGTTATGACCACCCTACAATCCAGCAGCAGTGGCCATGCTTGCACAATATAGGACAATACACTGGCCTAGTTGAGCTCCCATAGTCCCGTCCACTAGAGAGGCCACAGCTTTTTCCTATAGTGTGCAAGCAAGACCATTGCTGATGGATAGCAGGGTGTTTGTAACCGTGGAAACACGCAGTGTATAATATGATAGGAAAATGAATGCAACCAGCAAAGGAAGCAATAGAATTAATTGTAATATATTAGGAGTAGTATTGCCTTTATCTAAATAATAAATATCAGATGCAGAAGTGAGACAACTGCTTTAAGTTCCTGGGACCCATTCCAACTGAAGGATGAGTTCCTATAGATCTATAGCTGTTACTTTTTAGATAGAAAAGCAAATATGGGGATATGCTTAGAAAAATCTTATGGTAGTGAAATAGCAAGGTTTTAAGTCAAATGCAATTTATTGTGTATAATCCAGAAATATAGATTTTGTTCTGCTACTTTGCCTAAATTATAAGCAAATTGGTAAAAGATTCTTTCTACCTAAATGGTAGAAATATCACCTATAATGGTGATGGACAGGATAGCTGTAGGGGCGTGTGAGGAGGCTATGCTTTTTTTTTATAGGTGAACTTTAACCTTTTTATTTATAATTTAAGGAAAGTAGCTCATAAGTCGATATTTTTCAATGACTTCAATCCTTGAACAATATCAAGGTTTTATAGCTGAACATTGACAGCGCTTGTTTCTTCCAATAAATTTATAGTACTAAAAATTATCTCTGCTGTTGAGATATATATTTATTATCTTTAAATACACTTGATATACTTGACAGGCCTTCTCTTTAGAGGTAAAACGGATATGTTTAATTAATGGAGGCTAAATCAAAGAGGAGAATAAGTTCTATAAGTAAAGATTGTGTCAATAACTTTCTAGAAACATGCTTAGGTTCCTTGGGCCCAGTGAAAGTAAAGAATGTATTCCTAGGGGTAAAGACAACATCATTATCTTATGACATATGTGTTTATCTAGGTTGCCTCACTTTAGCAAAGAGCACTTATCATGCAGTGTAAAGTTAATTACAGGCATTTACTATTTTATTATCCCTTTTTTAGTTGCCACATTTGCTAGCTTGATTCATTTTTCCAGAACACTATGCATTGCTCATTTCCATAGTTATGACCACTCTACAATCCAGCAGCAGTGGCCATGCTTGCACAATATAGGACAATACACTGGCCTAGTTGAGCTCCCATAGTCCCGTCCACTAGAGAGGCCACAGCTTTTTCCTATAGTGTGCAAGCAAGACCATTGCTGATGGATAGCAGGGTGTTTGTAACCGTGGAAACAAGCAGTGTATAATATGATAGGAAAATGAATGCAACAAGCAAAGGAAGCAATAGAATTAATTGTAATATATTAGGAGTAGTATTGCCTTTATCTAAATAATAAATATCAGATGCAGAAGTGAGACAACTGCTTTAAGTTCCTAGGACCCATTCCAACTGAAGGATGAGTTCCTATAGATCTATAGCTGTTACTTTTTAGATAGAAAAGCAAATATGGGGATATGCTTAGAAAAATCTTATGGTAGTGAAATAGCAAGGTTTTAAGTCAAATGCAATTTATTGTGTATAATCCAGAAATATAGATTTTGTTCTGCTACTTTGCCTAAATTATAAGCAAATTGGTAAAAGATTCTTTCTACCTAAATGGTAGAAATATCACCTATAATGGTGATGGACAGGATAGCTGTAGGGGCGTGTGAGGAGGCTATGCTTTTTTTTTATAGGTGAACTTTAACCTTTTTATTTATAATTTAAGGAAAGTAGCTCATAAGTCGATATTTTTCAATGACTTCAATCCTTGAACAATATCAAGGTTTTATAGCTGAACATTGACAGCGCTTGTTTCTTCCAAAAAATTTATAGTACTAAAAATGATCTCTGCTGTTGAGATATATATTTATTATCTTTAAATACACTTGATATACTTGACAGGCCTTCTCTTTAGAGGTAAAACGGATATGTTTAATTAATGGAGGCTAAATCAAAGAGGAGAATAAGTTCTATAAGTAAAGATTGTGTCAATAACTTTCTAGAAACATGCTTAGGTTCCTTGGGCCCAGTGAAAGTAAAGAATGTATTCCTAGGGGTAAAGACAACATCATTATCTTATGACATATGTGTTTATCTAGGTTGCTTCACTTTAGCAAAGAGCACTTATCATGCAGTGTAAATTTCATTACAGGCATTTACTATTTTATGGTCACTTTTTTAGTTGCCACTTTTGCTAGCTTGATTCATTTTTCCAGAACACTATGCATTGCTCATTTCCATAGTTATGACCACCCTACAATCCAGCAGCAGTGGCCGTGCTTGCACAATATCGGACAATACACTGGCCTAGTTGAGCTCCCATAGTCCCGTCCACTAGAGAGGCCACTGCTTTTTCCTATAGTGTGCAAGCAAGACCATTGCTGATGGATAGCAGGGTGTTTGTAACCGTGGAAACACGCAGTGTATAATATGATAGGAAAATGAATGCAACCAGCAAAGGAAGCAATAGAATTAATTGTAATATATTAGGAGTAGTATTGCCTTTATCTAAATAATAAATATCAGATGCAGAAGTGAGACAACTGCTTTAAGTTCCTAGGACCCATTCCAACTGAAGGATGAGTTCCTATAGATCTATAGCTGTTACTTTTTAGATAGAAAAGCAAATATGGGGATATGCTTAGAAAAATCTTATGGTAGTGAAATAGCAAGGTTTTAAGTCAAATGCAATTTATTGTGTATAATCCAGAAATATAGATTTTGTTCTGCTACTTTGCCTAAATTATAAGCAAATTGGTAAAAGATTCTTTCTACCTAAATGGTAGAAATATCACCTATAATGGTGATGGACAGGATAGCTGTAGGGGCGTGTGAGGAGGCTATGCTTTTTTTTTATAGGTGAACTTTAACCTTTTTATTTATAATTTAAGGAAAGTAGCTCATAAGTCGATATTTTTCAATGACTTCAATCCTTGAACAATATCAAGGTTTTATAGCTGAACATTGACAGCGCTTGTTTCTTCCAATAAATTTATAGTACTAAAAATTATCTCTGCTGTTGAGATATATATTTATTATCTTTAAATACACTTGATATACTTGACATACCTTCTCTTTAGAGGTAAAACGGATATGTTTAATTAATGGAGGCTAAATCAAAGAGGAGAATAAGTTCTATAAGTAAAGATTGTGTCAATAACTTTCTAGAAACATGCTTAGGTTCCTTGGGCCCAGTGAAAGTAAAGAATGTATTCCTAGGGGTAAAGACAACATCATTATCTTATGACATATGTGTTTATCTAGGTTGCCTCACTTTAGCAAAGAGCACTTATCATGCAGTGTAAAGTTAATTGCAGGCATTTACTATTTTATTGTCACTTTTTTAGTTGCCACATTTGCTAGCTTGATTCATTTTTCCAGAACACTATGCATTGCTCATTTCCATAGTTATGACCACCCTACAATCCAGCAGCAGTGGCCATGCTTGCACAATATAGGACAATACACTGGCCTAGTTGAGCTCCCATAGTCCCGTCCACTAGAGAGGCCACAGCTTTTTCCTATAGTGTGCAAGCAAGACCATTGCTGATGGATAGCAGGGTGTTTGTAACCGTGGAAACACGCAGTGTATAATATGATAGGAAAATGAATGCAACCAGCAAAGGAAGCAATAGAATTAATTGTAATATATTAGGAGTAGTATTGCCTTTATCTAAATAATAAATATCAGATGCAGAAGTGAGACAACTGCTTTAAGTTCCTAGGACCCATTCCAACTGAAGGATGAGTTCCTATAGATCTATAGCTGTTACTTTTTAGATAGAAAAGCAAATATGGGGATATGCTTAGAAAAATCTTATGGTAGTGAAATAGCAAGGTTTTAAGTCAAATGCAATTTATTGTGTATAATCCAGAAATATAGATTTTGTTCTGCTACTTTGCCTAAATTATAAGCAAATTGGTAAAAGATTCTTTCTACCTAAATGGTAGAAATATCACCTATAATGGTGATGGACAGGATAGCTGTAGGGGCGTGTGAGGAGGCTATGCTTTTTTTTTTATAGGTGAACTTTAACCTTTTTATTTATAATTTAAGGAAAGTAGCTCATAAGTCGATATTTTTCAATGACTTCAATCCTTGAACAATATCAAGGTTTTATAGCTGAACATTGACAGCGCTTGTTTCTTCCAATAAATTTATAGTACTAAAAATTATCTCTGCTGTTGAGATATATATTTATTATCTTTAAATACACTTGATATACTTGACAGGCCTTCTCTTTAGAGGTAAAACGGATATGTTTAATTAATGGAGGCTAAATCAAAGAGGAGAATAAGTTCTATAAGTAAAGATTGTGTCAATAACTTTCTAGAAACATGCTTAGGTTCCTTGGGCCCAGTGAAAGTAAAGAATGTATTCCTAGGGGTAAAGACAACATCATTATCTTATCACACATGTGTTTATCTAGGTTGCCTCACTTTAGCAAAGAGCACTTATCATGCAGTGTAATGTTAATTACAGGCATTTACTATTTTATGGTCACTTTTTTAGTTGCCACATTTGCTAGCTTGATTCATTTTTCCAGAACACTATGCATTGCTCATTTCCATAGTTATGACCACCCTACAATCCAGCAGCAGTGGCCATGCTTGCACAATATCGGACAATACACTGGCCTAGTTGAGCTCCCATAGTCCCGTCCACTAGAGAGGCCACAGCTTTTTCCTATAGTGTGCAAGCAAGACCATTGCTGATGGATAGCAGGGTGTTTGTAACCGTGGAAACACGCAGTGTATAATATGATAGGAAAATGAATGCAACCAGCAAAGGAAGCAATAGAATTAATTGTAATATATTAGGAGTAGTATTGCCTTTATCTAAATAATAAATATCAGATGCAGAAGTGAGACAACTGCTTTAAGTTCCTGGGACCCATTCCAACTGAAGGATGAGTTCCTATAGATCTATAGCTGTTACTTTTTAGATAGAAAAGCAAATATGGGGATATGCTTAGAAAAATCTTATGGTAGTGAAATAGCAAGGTTTTAAGTCAAATGCAATTTATTGTGTATAATCCAGAAATATAGAGTTTGTTCTGCTACTTTGCCTAAATTATAAGCAAATTGGTAAAAGATTCTTTCTACCTAAATGGTAGAAATATCACCTATAATGGTGATGGACAGGATAGCTGTAGGGGCGTGTGAGGAGGCTATGCTTTTTTTTTATAGGTGAACTTTAACCTTTTTATTTATAATTTAAGGAAAGTAGCTCATAAGTCGATATTTTTCAATGACTTCAATCCTTGAACAATATCAAGGTTTTATAGCTGAACATTGACAGCGCTTGTTTCTTCCAATAAATTTATAGTACTAAAAATTATCTCTGCTGTTGAGATATATATTTATTATCTTTAAATACACTTGATATACTTGACAGGCCTTCTCTTTAGAGGTAAAACGGATATGTTTAATTAATGGAGGCTAAATCAAAGAGGAGAATAAGTTCTATAAGTAAAGATTGTGTCAATAACTTTCTAGAAACATGCTTAGGTTCCTTGGGCCCAGTGAAAGTAAAGAATGTATTCCTAGGGGTAAAGACAACATCATTATCTTATGACATATGTGTTTATCTAGGTTGCCTCACTTTAGCAAAGAGCACTTATCATGCAGTGTAAAGTTAATTACAGGCATTTACTATTTTATTATCACTTTTTTAGTTGCCACATTTGCTAGCTTGATTCATTTTTCCAGAACACTATGCATTGCTCATTTCCATAGTTATGACCACCCTACAATCCAGCAGCAGTGGCCATGCTTGCACAATATCGGACAATACACTGGCCTAGTTGAGCTCCCATAGTCCCGTCCACTAGAGAGGCCACAGCTTTTTCCTATAGTGTGCAAGCAAGACCATTGCTGATGGATAGCAGGGTGTTTGTAACCGTGGAAACACGCAGTGTATAATATGATAGGAAAATGAATGCAACCAGCAAAGGAAGCAATAGAATTAATTGTAATATATTAGGAGTAGTATTGCCTTTATCTAAATAATAAATATCAGATGCAGAAGTGAGACAACTGCTTTAAGTTCCTAGGACCCATTCCAACTGAAGGATGAGTTCCTATAGATCTATAGCTGTTACTTTTTAGATAGAAAAGCAAATATGGGGATATGCTTAGAAAAATCTTATGGTAGTGAAATAGCAAGGTTCTAAGTCAAATGCAATTTATTGTGTATAATCCAGAAATATAGATTTTGTTCTGCTACTTTGCCTAAATTATAAGCAAATTGGTAAAAGATTCTTTCTACCTAAATGGTAGAAATATCACCTATAATGGTGATGGACAGGATAGCTGTAGGGGCGTGTGAGGAGGCTATGCTTTTTTTTTATAGGTGAACTTTAACCTTTTTATTTATAATTTAAGGAAAGTAGCTCATAAGTCGATATTTTTCAATGACTTCAATCCTTGAACAATATCAAGGTTTTATAGCTGAACATTGACAGCGCTTGTTTCTTCCAATAAATTTATAGTACTAAAAATTATCTCTGCTGTTGAGATATATATTTATTATCTTTAAATACACTTGATATACTTGACAGGCCTTCTCTTTAGAGGTAAAATGGATATGTTTAATTAATGGAGGCTAAATCAAAGAGGAGAATAAGTTCTATAAGTAAAGATTGTGTCAATAACTTTCTAGAAACATGCTTAGGTTCCTTGGGCCCAGTGAAAGTAAAGAATGTATTCCTAGGGGTAAAGACAACATCATTATCTTATGACATATGTGTTTATCTAGGTTGCCTCACTTTAGCAAAGAGCACTTATCATGCAGTGTAAAGTTAATTACAGGCATTTACTATTTTATGGTCACTTTTTTAGTTGCCACATTTGCTAGCTTGATTCATTTTTCCAGAACACTATGCATTGCTCATTTCCATAGTTATGACCACCCTACAATCCAGCAGCAGTGGCCATGCTTGCACAATATAGGACAATACACTGGCCTAGTTGAGCTCCCATAGTCCCGTCCACTAGAGAGGCCACAGCTTTTTCCTATAGTGTGCAAGCAAGACCATTGCTGATGGATAGCAGGGTGTTTGTAACCGTGGAAACACGCAGTGTATAATATGATAGGAAAATGAATGCAACCAGCAAAGGAAGCAATAGAATTAATTGTAATATATTAGGAGTAGTATTGCCTTTATCTAAATAATAAATATCAGATGCAGAAGTGAGACAACTGCTTTAAGTTCCTGGGACCCATTCCAACTGAAGGATGAGTTCCTATAGATCTATAGCTGTTACTTTTTAGATAGAAAAGCAAATATGGGGATATGCTTAGAAAAATCTTATGATAGTGAAATAGCAAGGTTTTAAGTCAAATGCAATTTATTGTGTATAATCCAGAAATATAGATTTTGTTCTGCTACTTTGCCTAAATTATAAGCAAATTGGTAAAAGATTCTTTCTACCTAAATGGTAGAAATATCACCTATAATGGTGATGGACAGGATAGCTGTAGGGGCGTGTGAGGAGGCTATGCTTTTTTTTATATAGGTGAACTTTAACCTTTTTATTTATAATTTAAGGAAAGTAGCTCATAAGTCGATATTTTTCAATGACTTCAATCCTTGAACAATATCAAGGTTTTATAGCTGAACATTGACAGCGCTTGTTTCTTCCAATAAATTTATAGTACTAAAAATTATCTCTGCTGTTGAGATATATATTTATTATCTTTAAATACACTTGATATACTTGACAGGCCTTCTCTTTAGAGGTAAAACGGATATGTTTAATTAATGGAGGCTAAATCAAAGAGGAGAATAAGTTCTATAAGTAAAGATTGTGTCAATAACTTTCTAGAAACATGCTTAGGTTCCTTGGGCCCAGTGAAAGTAAAGAATGTATTCCTAGGGGTAAAGACAACATCATTATCTTATGACATATGTGTTTATCTAGGTTGCCTCACTTTAGCAAAGAGCACTTATCATGCAGTGTAAAGTTAATTACAGGCATTTACTATTTTATTGTCACTTTTTTAGTTGCCACATTTGCTAGCTTGATTCATTTTTCCAGAACACTATGCATTGCTCATTTCCATAGTTATGACCACCCTACAATCCAGCAGCAGTGGCCATGTTTGCACAATATCGGACAATACACTGGCCTAGTTGAGCTCCCATAGTCCCGTCCACTAGAGAGGCCACAGCTTTTTCCTATAGTGTGCAAGCAAGACCATTGCTGATGTATAGCAGGGTGTTTGTAACCGTGGAAACACGCAGTGTATAATATGATAGGAAAATGAATGCAACCAGCAAAGGAAGCAATAGAATTAATTGTAATATATTAGGAGTAGTATTGCCTTTATCTAAATAATAAATATCAGATGCAGAAGTGAGACAACTGCTTTAAGTTCCTAGGACCCATTCCAACTGAAGGATGAGTTCCTATAGATCTATAGCTGTTACTTTTTAGATAGAAAAGCAAATATGGGGATATGCTTAGAAAAATCTTATGGTAGTGAAATAGCAAGGTTTTAAGTCAAATGCAATTTATTGTGTATAATCCAGAAATATAGATTTTGTTCTGCTACTTTGCCTAAATTATAAGCAAATTGGTAAAAGATTCTTTCTACCTAAATGGTAGAAATATCACCTATAATGGTGATGGACAGGATAGCTGTAGGGGCGTGTGAGGAGGCTATGCTTTTTTTTTTATAGGTGAACTTTAACCTTTTTATTTATAATTTAAGGAAAGTAGCTCATAAGTCGATATTTTTCAATGACTTCAATCCTTGAACAATATCAAGGTTTTATAGCTGAACATTGACAGCGCTTGTTTCTTCCAATAAATTTATAGTACTAAAAATTATCTCTGCTGTTGAGATATATATTTATTATCTTTAAATACACTTGATATACTTGACAGGCCTTCTCTTTAGAGGTAAAACGGATATGTTTAATTAATGGAGGCTAAATCAAAGAGGAGAATAAGTTCTATAAGTAAAGATTGTGTCAATAACTTTCTAGAAACATGCTTAGGTTCCTTGGGCCCAGTGAAAGTAAAGAATGTATTCCTAGGGGTAAAGACAACATCATTATCTTATGACATATGTGTTTATCTAGGTTGCCTCACTTTAGCAAAGAGCACTTATCATGCAGTGTAAAGTTAATTACAGGCATTTACTATTTTATGGTCACTTTTTTAGTTGCCACATTTGCTAGCTTGATTCATTTTTCCAGAACACTATGCATTGCTCATTTCCATAGTTATGACCACCCTACAATCCAGCAGCAGTGGCCATGCTTGCACAATATAGGACAATACACTGGCCTAGTTGAGCTCCCATAGTCCCGTCCACTAGAGAGGCCACAGCTTTTTCCTATAGTGTGCAAGCAAGACCATTGCTGATGGATAGCAGGGTGTTTGTAACCGTGGAAACACGCAGTGTATAATATGATAGGAAAATGAATGCAACCAGCAAAGGAAGCAATAGAATTAATTGTAATATATTAGGAGTAGTATTGCCTTTATCTAAATAATAAATATCAGATGCAGAAGTGAAACAACTGGTTTAAGTTCCTAGGACCCATTCCAACTGAAGGATGAGTTCCTATAGATCTATAGCTGTTACTTTTTAGATAGAAAAGCAAATATGGGGATATGCTTAGAAAAATCTTATGGTAGTGAAATAGCAAGGTTTTAAGTCAAATGCAATTTATTGTGTATAATCCAGAAATATAGATTTTGTTCTGCTACTTTGCCTAAATTATAAGCAAATTGGTAAAAGATTCTTTCTACCTAAATGGTAGAAATATCACCTATAATGGTGATGGACAGGATAGCTGTAGGGGCGTGTGAGGAGGCTATGCTTTTTTTTTTATAGGTGAACTTTAACCTTTTTATTTATAATTTAAGGAAAGTAGCTCATAAGTCGATATTTTTCAATGACTTCAATCCTTGAACAATATCAAGGTTTTATAGCTGAACATTGACAGCGCTTGTTTCTTCCAATAAATTTATAGTACTAAAAATTATCTCTGCTGTTGAGATATATATTTATTATCTTTAAATACACTTGATATACTTGACAGGCCTTCTCTTTAGAGGTAAAACGGATATGTTTAATTAATGGAGGCTAAATCAAAGAGGAGAATAAGTTCTATAAGTAAAGATTGTGTCAATAACTTTCTAGAAACATGCTTAGGTTCCTTGGGCCCAGTGAAAGTAAAGAATGTATTCCTAGGGGTAAAGACAACATCATTATCTTATGACATATGTGTTTATCTAGGTTGCCTCACTTTAGCAAAGAGCACTTATCATGCAGTGTAAATTTAATTACAGGCATTTACTATTTTATGGTCACTTTTTTAGTTGCCACATTTGCTAGCTTGATTCATTTTTCCAGAACACTATGCATTGCTCATTTCCATAGTTATGACCACCCTACAATCCAGCAGCAGTGGCCATGCTTGCACAATATCGGACAATACACTGGCCTAGTTGAGCTCCCATAGTCCCGTCCACTAGAGAGGCCACAGCTTTTTCCTATAGTGTGCAAGCAAGACCATTGCTGATGGATAGCAGGGTGTTTGTAACCGTGGAAACACGCAGTGTATAATATGATAGGAAAATGAATGCAACCAGCAAAGGAAGCAATAGAATTAATTGTAATATATTAGGAGTAGTATTGCCTTTATCTAAATAATAAATATCAGATGCAGAAGTGAGACAACTGCTTTAAGTTCCTAGGACCCATTCCAACTGAAGGATGAGTTCCTATAGATCTATAGCTGTTACTTTTTAGATAGAAAAGCAAATATGGGGATATGCTTAGAAAAATCTTATGGTAGTGAAATAGCAAGGTTTTAAGTCAAATGCAATTTATTGTGTATAATCCAGAAATATAGATTTTGTTCTGCTACTTTGCCTAAATTATAAGCAAATTGGTAAAAGATTCTTTCTACCTAAATGGTAGAAATATCACCTATAATGGTGATGGACAGGATAGCTGTAGGGGCGTGTGAGGAGGCTATGCTTTTTTTTTTATAGGTGAACTTTAACCTTTTTATTTATAATTTAAGGAAAGTAGCTCATAAGTCGATATTTTTCAATGACTTCAATCCTTGAACAATATCAAGGTTTTATAGCTGAACATTGACAGCGCTTGTTTCTTCCAATAAATTTATAGTACTAAAAATTATCTCTGCTGTTGAGATATATATTTATTATCTTTAAATACACTTGATATACTTGACAGGCCTTCTCTTTAGAGGTAAAACGGATATGTTTAATTAATGGAGGCTAAATCAAAGAGGAGAATAAGTTCTATAAGTAAAGATTGTGTCAATAACTTTCTAGAAACATGCTTAGGTTCCTTGGGCCCAGTGAAAGTAAAGAATGTATTCCTAGGGGTAAAGACAACATCATTATCTTATGACATATGTGTTTATCTAGGTTGCCTCACTTTAGCAAAGAGCACTTATCATGCAGTGTAAAGTTAATTACAGGCATTTACTATTTTATGGTCACTTTTTTAGTTGCCACATTTGCTAGCTTGATTCATTTTTCCAGAACACTATGCATTGCTCATTTCCATAGTTATGACCACCCTACAATCCAGCAGCAGTGGCCATGCTTGCACAATATAGGACAATACACTGGCCTAGTTGAGCTCCCATAGTCCCGTCCACTAGAGAGGCCACAGCTTTTTCCTATAGTGTGCAAGCAAGACCATTGCTGATGGATAGCAGGGTGTTTGTAACCGTGGAAACACGCAGTGTATAATATGATAGGAAAATGAATGCAACCAGCAAAGGAAGCAATAGAATTAATTGTAATATATTAGGAGTAGTATTGCCTTTATCTAAATAATAAATATCATATGCAGAAGTGAGACAACTGCTTTAAGTTCCTTGGACCCATTCCAACTGAAGGATGAGTTCCTATAGATCTATAGCTGTTACTTTTTAGATAGAAAAGCAAATATGGGGATATGCTTAGAAAAATCTTATGGTAGTGAAATAGCAAGGTTTTAAGTCAAATGCAATTTATTGTGTATAATCCAGAAATATAGATTTTGTTCTGCTACTTTGCCTAAATTATAAGCAAATTGGTAAAAGATTCTTTCTACCTAAATGGTAGAAATATCACCTATAATGGTGATGGACAGGATAGCTGTAGGGGCGTGTGAGGAGGCTATGCTTTTTTTTTATAGGTGAACTTTAACCTTTTTATTTATAATTTAAGGAAAGTAGCTCATAAGTCGATATTTTTCAATGACTTCAATCCTTGAACAATATCAAGGTTTTATAGCTGAACATTGACAGCGCTTGTTTCTTCCAATAAATTTATAGTACTAAAAATTATCTCTGCTGTTGAGATATATATTTATTATCTTTAAATACACTTGATATACTTGACAGGCCTTCTCTTTAGAGGTAAAACGGATATGTTTAATTAATGGAGGCTAAATCAAAGAGGAGAATAAGTTCTATAAGTAAAGATTGTGTCAATAACTTTCTAGAAACATGCTTAGGTTCCTTGGGCCCAGTGAAAGTAAAGAATGTATTCCTAGGGGTAAAGACAACATCATTATCTTATGACATATGTGTTTATCTAGGTTGCCTCACTTTAGCAAAGAGCACTTATCATGCAGTGTAAATTTAATTACAGGCATTTACTATTTTATGGTCACTTTTTTAGTTGCCACATTTGCTAGCTTGATTCATTTTTCCAGAACACTATGCATTGCTCATTTCCATAGTTATGACCACCCTACAATCCAGCAGCAGTGGCCATGCTTGCACAATATAGGACAATACACTGGCCTAGTTGAGCTCCCATAGTCCCGTCCACTAGAGAGGCCACAGCTTTTTCCTATAGTGTGCAAGCAAGACCATTGCTGATGGATAGCAGGGTGTTTGTAACCGTGGAAACACGCAGTGTATAATATGATAGGAAAATGAATGCAACCAGCAAAGGAAGCAATAGAATTAATTGTAATATATTAGGAGTAGTATTGCCTTTATCTAAATAATAAATATCAGATGCAGAAGTGAGACAACTGCTTTAAGTTCCTAGGACCCATTCCAACTGAAGGATGAGTTCCTATAGATCTATAGCTGTTACTTTTTAGATAGAAAAGCAAATATGGGGATATGCTTAGAAAAATCTTATGGTAGTGAAATAGCAAGGTTTTAAGTCAAATGCAATTTATTGTGTATAATCCAGAAATATAGATTTTGTTCTGCTACTTTGCCTAAATTATAAGCAAATTGGTAAAAGATTCTTTCTACCTAAATGGTAGAAATATCACCTATAATGGTGATGGACAGGATAGCTGTAGGGGCGTGTGAGGAGGCTATGCTTTTTTTTTATAGGTGAACTTTAACCTTTTTATTTATAATTTAAGGAAAGTAGCTCATAAGTCGATATTTTTCAATGACTTCAATCCTTGAACAATATCAAGGTTTTATAGCTGAACATTGACAGCGCTTGTTTCTTCCAATAAATTTATAGTACTAAAAATTATCTCTGCTGTTGAGATATATATTTATTATCTTTAAATACACTTGATATACTTGACAGGCCTTCTCTTTAGAGGTAAAACGGATATGTTTAATTAATGGAGGCTAAATCAAAGAGGAGAATAAGTTCTATAAGTAAAGATTGTGTCAATAACTTTCTAGAAACATGCTTAGGTTCCTTGGGCCCAGTGAAAGTAAAGAATGTATTCCTAGGGGTAAAGACAACATCATTATCTTATGACATATGTGTTTATCTAGGTTGCCTCACTTTAGCAAAGAGCACTTATCATGCAGTGTAAAGTTAATTACAGGCATTTACTATTTTATTGTCACTTTTTTAGTTGCCACATTTGCTAGCTTGATTCATTTTTCCAGAACACTATGCATTGCTCATTTCCATAGTTATGACCACCCTACAATCCAGCAGCAGTGGCCATGCTTGCACAATATCGGACAATACACTGGCCTAGTTGAGCTCCCATAGTCCCGTCCACTAGAGAGGCCACAGCTTTTTCCTATAGTGTGCAAGCAAGACCATTGCTGATGGATAGCAGGGTGTTTGTAACCGTGGAAACACGCAGTGTATAATATGATAGGAAAATGAATGCAACCAGCAAAGGAAGCAATAGAATTAATTGTAATATATTAGGAGTAGTATTGCCTTTATCTAAATAATAAATATCAGATGCAGAAGTGAGACAACTGCTTTAAGTTCCTGGGACCCATTCCAACTGAAGGATGAGTTCCTATAGATCTATAGCTGTTACTTTTTAGATAGAAAAGCAAATATGGGGATATGCTTAGAAAAATCTTATGGTAGTGAAATAGCAAGGTTTTAAGTCAAATGCAATTTATTGTGTATAATCCAGAAATATAGATTTTGTACTGCTACTTTGCCTAAATTATAAGCAAATTGGTAAAAGATTCTTTCTACCTAAATGGTAGAAATATCACCTATAATGGTGATGGACAGGATAGCTGTAGGGGCGTGTGAGGAGGCTATGCTTTTTTTTTATAGGTGAACTTTAACCTTTTTATTTATAATTTAAGGAAAGTAGCTCATAAGTCGATATTTTTCAATGACTTCAATCCTTGAACAATATCAAGGTTTTATAGCTGAACATTGACAGCGCTTGTTTCTTCCAATAAATTTATAGTACTAAAAATTATCTCTGCTGTTGAGATATATATTTATTATCTTTAAATACACTTGATATACTTGACAGGCCTTCTCTTTAGAGGTAAAACGGATATGTTTAATTAATGGAGGCTAAATCAAAGAGGAGAATAAGTTCTATAAGTAAAGATTGTGTCAATAACTTTCTAGAAACATGCTTAGGTTCCTTGGGCCCAGTGAAAGTAAAGAATGTATTCCTAGGGGTAAAGACAACATCATTATCTTATGACATATGTGTTTATCTAGGTTGCCTCACTTTAGCAAAGAGCACTTATCATGCAGTGTAAAGTTAATTACAGGCATTTACTATTTTATTATCCCTTTTTTAGTTGCCACATTTGCTAGCTTGATTCATTTTTCCAGAACACTATGCATTGCTCATTTCCATAGTTATGACCACCCTACAATCCAGCAGCAGTGGCCATGCTTGCACAATATCGGACAATACACTGGCCTAGTTGAGCTCCCATAGTCCCGTCCACTAGAGAGGCCACAGCTTTTTCCTATAGTGTGCAAGCAAGACCATTGCTGATGGATAGCAGGGTGTTTGTAACCGTGGAAACACGCAGTGTATAATATGATAGGAAAATGAATGCAACCAGCAAAGGAAGCAATAGAATTAATTGTAATATATTAGGAGTAGTATTGCCTTTATCTAAATAATAAATATCAGATGCAGAAGTGAGACAACTGCTTTAAGTTCCTAGGACCCATTCCAACTGAAGGATGAGTTCCTATAGATCTATAGCTGTTACTTTTTAGATAGAAAAGCAAATATGGGGATATGCTTAGAAAAATCTTATGGTAGTGAAATAGCAAGGTTTTAAGTCAAATGCAATTTATTGTGTATAATCCAGAAATATAGATTTTGTTCTGCTACTTTGCCTAAATTATAAGCAAATTGGTAAAAGATTCTTTCTACCTAAATGGTAGAAATATCACCTATAATGGTGATGGACAGGATAGCTGTAGGGGCGTGTGAGGAGGCTATGCTTTTTTTTTATAGGTGAACTTTAACCTTTTTATTTATAATTTAAGGAAAGTAGCTCATAAGTCGATATTTTTCAATGACTTCAATCCTTGAACAATATCAAGGTTTTATAGCTGAACATTGACAGCGCTTGTTTCTTCCAATAAATTTATAGTAATAAAAATTATCTCTGCTGTTGAGATATATATTTATTATCTTTAAATACACTTGATATACTTGACAGGCCTTCTCTTTAGAGGTAAAACGGATATGTTTAATTAATGGAGGCTAAATCAAAGAGGAGAATAAGTTCTATAAGTAAAGATTGTGTCAATAACTTTCTAGAAACATGCTTAGGTTCCTTGGGCCCAGTGAAAGTAAAGAATGTATTCCTAGGGGTAAAGACAACATCATTATCTTATGACATATGTGTTTATCTAGGTTGCCTTACTTTAGCAAAGAGCAATTATCATGCAGTGTAAAGTTAATTACAGGCATTTACTATTTTATGGTCACTTTTTTAGTTGCCACATTTGCTAGCTTGATTCATTTTTCCAGAACACTATGCATTGCTCATTTCCATAGTTATGACCACCCTACAATCCAGCAGCAGTGGCCATGCTTGCACAATATAGGACAATACACTGGCCTAGTTGAGCTCCCATAGTCCCGTCCACTAGAGAGGCCACAGCTTTTTCCTATAGTGTGCAAGCAAGACCATTGCTGATGGATAGCAGGGTGTTTGTAACCGTGGAAACACGCAGTGTATAATATGATAGGAAAATGAATGCAACCAGCAAAGGAAGCAATAGAATTAATTGTAATATATTAGGAGTAGTATTGCCTTTATCTAAATAATAAATATCAGATGCAGAAGTGAGACAACTGCTTTAAGTTCCTGGGACCCATTCCAACTGAAGGATGAGTTCCTATAGATCTATAGCTGTTACTTTTTAGATAGAAAAGCAAATATGGGGATATGCTTAGAAAAATCTTATGGTAGTGAAATAGCAAGGTTTTAAGTCAAATGCAATTTATTGTGTATAATCCAGAAATATAGAGTTTGTTCTGCTACTTTGCCTAAATTATTAGCAAATTGGTAAAAGATTCTTTCTACCTAAATGGTAGAAATATCACCTATAATGGTGATGGACAGGATAGCTGTAGGGGCGTGTGAGGAGGCTATGCTTTTTTTTTTATAGGTGAACTTTAACCTTTTTATTTATAATTTAAGGAAAGTAGCTCATAAGTCGATATTTTTCAATGACTTCAATCCTTGAACAATATCAAGGTTTTATAGCTGAACATTGACAGCGCTTGTTTCTTCCAATAAATTTATAGTACTAAAAATTATCTCTGCTGTTGAGATATATATTTATTATCTTTAAATACACTTGATATACTTGACAGGCCTTCTCTTTAGAGGTAAAACGGATATGTTTAATTAATGGAGGCTAAATCAAAGAGGAGAATAAGTTCTATAAGTAAAGATTGTGTCAATAACTTTCTAGAAACATGCTTAAGTTCCTTGGGCCCAGTGAAAGTAAAGAATGTATTCCTAGGGGTAAAGACAACATCATTATCTTATGACATATGTGTTTATCTAGGTTGCCTCACTTTAGCAAAGAGCACTTATCATGCAGTGTAAAGTTAATTACAGGCATTTACTATTTTATTGTCACTTTTTTAGTTGCCACATTTGCTAGCTTGATTCATTTTTCCAGAACACTATGCATTGCTCATTTCCATAGTTATGACCACCCTACAATCCAGCAGCAGTGGCCATGCTTGCACAATATCGGACAATACACTGGCCTAGTTGAGCTCCCATAGTCCCGTCCACTAGAGAGGCCACAGCTTTTTCCTATAGTGTGCAAGCAAGACCATTGCTGATGGATAGCAGGGTGTTTGTAACCGTGGAAACACGCAGTGTATAATATGATAGGAAAATGAATGCAACCAGCAAAGGAAGCAATAGAATTAATTGTAATATATTAGGAGTAGTATTGCCTTTATCTAAATAATAAATATCAGATGCAGAAGTGAGACAACTGCTTTAAGTTCCTGGCACCCATTCCAACTGAAGGATGAGTTCCTATAGATCTATAGCTGTTACTTTTTAGATAGAAAAGCAAATATGGGGATATGCTTAGAAAAATCTTATGGTAGTGAAATAGCAAGGTTTTAAGTCAAATGCAATTTATTGTGTATAATCCAGAAATATAGATTTTGTTCTGCTACTTTGCCTAAATTATAAGCAAATTGGTAAAAGATTCTTTCTACCTAAATGGTAGAAATATCACCTATAATGGTGATGGACAGGATAGCTGTAGGGGCGTGTGAGGAGGCTATGCTTTTTTTTTATAGGTGAACTTTAACCTTTTTATTTATAATTTAAGGAAAGTAGCTCATAAGTCGATATTTTTCAATGACTTCAATCCTTGAACAATATCAAGGTTTTATAGCTGAACATTGACAGCGCTTGTTTCTTCCAATAAATTTATAGTACTAAAAATTATCTCTGCTGTTGAGATATATATTTATTATCTTTAAATACACTTGATATACTTGACAGGCCTTCTCTTTAGAGGTAAAACGGATATGTTTAATTAATGGAGGCTAAATCAAAGAGGAGAATAAGTTCTATAAGTAAAGATTGTGTCAATAACTTTCTAGAAACATGCTTAGGTTCCTTGGGCCCAGTGAAAGTAAAGAATGTATTCCTAGGGGTAAAGACAACATCATTATCTTATGACATATGTGTTTATCTAGGTTGCCTCACTTTAGCAAAGAGCACTTATCATGCAGTGTAAAGTTAATTACAGGCATTTACTATTTTATGGTCACTTTTTTAGTTGCCACATTTGCTAGCTTGATTCATTTTTCCAGAACACTATGCATTGCTCATTTCCATAGTTATGACCACCCTACAATCCAGCAGCAGTGGCCATGCTTGCACAATATAGGACAATACACTGGCCTAGTTGAGCTCCCATAGTCCCGTCCACTAGAGAGGCCACAGCTTTTTCCTATAGTGTGCAAGCAAGACCATTGCTGATGGATAGCAGGGTGTTTGTAACCGTGGAAACACGCAGTGTATAATATGATAGGAAAATGAATGCAACCAGCAAAGGAAGCAATAGAATTAATTGTAATATATTAGGAGTAGTATTGCCTTTATCTAAATAATAAATATCAGATGCAGAAGTGAGACAACTGCTTTAAGTTCCTAGGACCCATTCCAACTGAAGGATGAGTTCCTATAGATCTATAGCTGTTACATTTTAGATAGAAAAGCAAATATGGGGATATGCTTAGAAAAATCTTATGGTAGTGAAATAGCAAGGTTTTAAGTCAAATGCAATTTATTGTGTATAATCCAGAAATATAGATTTTGTTCTGCTACTTTGCCTAAATTATAAGCAAATTGGTAAAAGATTCTTTCTACCTAAATGGTAGAAATATCACCTATAATGGTGATGGACAGGATAGCTGTAGGGGCGTGTGAGGAGGCTATGCTTTTTTTTTATAGGTGAACTTTAACCTTTTTATTTATAATTTAAGCAAAGTAGCTCATAAGTCGATATTTTTCAATGACTTCAATCCTTGAACAATATCAAGGTTTTATAGCTGAACATTGACAGCGCTTGTTTCTTCCAATAAATTTATAGTACTAAAAATTATCTCTGCTGTTGAGATATATATTTATTATCTTTAAATACACTTGATATACTTGACAGGCCTTCTCTTTAGAGGTAAAACGGATATGTTTAATTAATGGAGGCTAAATCAAAGAGGAGAATAAGTTCTATAAGTAAAGATTGTGTCAATAACTTTCTAGAAACATGCTTAGGTTCCTTGGGCCCAGTGAAAGTAAAGAATGTATTCCTAGGGGTAAAGACAACATCATTATCTTATGACATATGTGTTTATCTAGGTTGCCTCACTTTAGCAAAGAGCACTTATCATGCAGTGTAAAGTTAATTACAGGCATTTACTATTTTATTGTCACTTTTTTAGTTGCCACATTTGCTAGCTTGATTCATTTTTCCAGAACACTATGCATTGCTCATTTCCATAGTTATGACCACCCTACAATCCAGCAGCAGTGGCCATGCTTGCACAATATCGGACAATACACTGGCCTAGTTGAGCTCCCATAGTCCCGTCCACTAGAGAGGCCACAGCTTTTTCCTATAGTGTGCAAGCAAGACCATTGCTGATGGATAGCAGGGTGTTTGTAACCGTGGAAACACGCAGTGTATAATATGATAGGAAAATGAATGCAACCAGCAAAGGAAGCAATAGAATTAATTGTAATATATTAGGAGTAGTATTGCCTTTATCTAAATAATAAATATCAGATGCAGAAGTGAGACAACTGCTTTAAGTTCCTAGGACCCATTCCAACTGAAGGATGAGTTCCTATAGATCTATAGCTGTTACTTTTTAGATAGAAAAGCAAATATGGGGATATGCTTAGAAAAATCTTATGGTAGTGAAATAGCAAGGTTTTAAGTCAAATGCAATTTATTGTGTATAATCCAGAAATATAGAGTTTGTTCTGCTACTTTGCCTAAATTATAAGCAAATTGGTAAAAGATTCTTTCTACCTAAATGGTAGAAATATCACCTATAATGGTGATGGACAGGATAGCTGTAGGGGCGTGTGAGGAGGCTATGCTTTTTTTTTTATAGGTGAACTTTAACCTTTTTATTTATAATTTAAGGAAAGTAGCTCATAAGTCGATATTTTTCAATGACTTCAATCCTTGAACAATATCAAGGTTTTATAGCTGAACATTGACAGCGCTTGTTTCTTCCAATAAATTTATAGTACTAAAAATTATCTCTGCTGTTGAGATATATATTTATTATCTTTAAATACACTTGATATACTTGACAGGCCTTCTCTTTAGAGGTAAAACGGATATGTTTAATTAATGGAGGCTAAATCAAAGAGGAGAATAAGTTCTATAAGTAAAGATTGTGTCAATAACTTTCTAGAAACATGCTTAGGTTCCTTGGGCCCAGTGAAAGTAAAGAATGTATTCCTAGGGGTAAAGACAACATCATTATCTTATGACATATGTGTTTATCTAGGTTGCCTCACTTTAGCAAAGAGCACTTATCATGCAGTGTAAAGTTAATTACAGGCATTTACTATTTTATTGTCACTTTTTTAGTTGCCACATTTGCTAGCTTGATTCATTTTTCCAGAACACTATGCATTGCTCATTTCCATAGTTATGACCACCCTACAATCCAGCAGCAGTGGCCATGCTTGCACAATATAGGACAATACACTGGCCTAGTTGAGCTCCCATAGTCCCGTCCACTAGAGAGGCCACAGCTTTTTCCTATAGTGTGCAAGCAAGACCATTGCTGATGGATAGCAGGGTGTTTGTAACCGTGGAAACACGCAGTGTATAATATGATAGGAAAATGAATGCAACCAGCAAAGGAAGCAATAGAATTAATTGTAATATATTAGGAGTAGTATTGCCTTTATCTAAATAATAAATATCAGATGCAGAAGTGAGACAACTGCTTTAAGTTCCTAGGACCCATTCCAACTGAAGGATGAGTTCCTATAGATCTATAGCTGTTACTTTTTAGATAGAAAAGCAAATATGGGGATATGCTTAGAAAAATCTTATGGTAGTGAAATAGCAAGGTTTTAAGTCAAATGCAATTTATTGTGTATAATCCAGAAATATAGATTTTGTTCTGCTACTTTGCCTAAATTATAAGCAAATTGGTAAAAGATTCTTTCTACCTAAATGGTAGAAATATCACCTATAATGGTGATGGACAGGATAGCTGTAGGGGCGTGTGAGGAGGCTATGCTTTTTTTTTATAGGTGAACTTTAACCTTTTTATTTATAATTTAAGGAAAGTAGCTCATAAGTCGATATTTTTCAATGACTTCAATCCTTGAACAATATCAAGGTTTTATAGCTGAACATTGACAGCGCTTGTTTCTTCCAATAAATTTATAGTACTAAAAATTATCTCTGCTGTTGAGATATATTTTTATTATCTTTAAATACACTTGATATACTTGACAGGCCTTCTCTTTAGAGGTAAAACGGATATGTTTAATTAATGGAGGCTAAATCAAAGAGGAGAATAAGTTCTATAAGTGTAACGCACCTAGTTGATCAGTTAGGATCTCAACTGTGGAAGCAATGGACATCCACTATTATCCCACCGCCCTTGTTTTTGGATGTGGGATTCGCGGTTACTCAGTATGTACCCCAGGCGTCTCTCTCAGTCTTGGGCGGAGAGTTTGGGGTAACAAAATCATTTACCGCTATCCCTCTAATTAGTTACTGCTGGAAAGGAAGGTCCCCCAGTATTACAGGAGTCACAAGTTAGTATAAGCTTGTGCACAGTTCAGAGTTAGTATATAGTATGCCCTCAGTTTAGTATATAGTATACCATAGGTTCAGGGTTAGTATATAGCATGTCCATAGTTTTAGTATATAATATGCAGCAGGTTCAGAGTTAGTATAGCATGTCCTCAGTTTAGTATATAATATGCAGCAGGTTCAGAGTGAGTATAGCATGTCCTCAGTTTAGTATATAATATGCAGCAGGTTCAGAGTTAGTATAGCATGTCCTCAGTTTAGTATATAATATGCAGCAGGTTCAGAGTGAGTATAGCATGTCCTCAGTTTAGTATATAATATGCAGCAGGTTCAGAGTGAGTATAGCATGTCCTCAGTTTAGAGTTGGTTTGGGAATATCGCCTCACACCAGCAGGAACCACCCCACTCTGAGTTCCAGGACCTTAATCAGAGCAGGTAACAGGCATATACTTGCGGTTAGTTGGTCCTGGCTAGGAAGCCAGCAGTGGGGAAGCCAGTGGAAAGTAGGTAGGCAGTCTTTCACAATGTTGTTAGGGATCCAGGTCTGGATATGTGGACAGAGTCCTCAGATGCAATGGAGCTAGCAGGGTGCGCACTCCATTAGTGGAACACCCTGCTTAGCACCTGTCTTCTATTTAAGGCCCGGAGGTAAGTGGGCGGAGTCACAGGGAGCCGCTGCGATCCAGGCTGCACTGTTACAGTACCCCCCCCTTAAGGGACCCCTCCGGGGTACCCCACTAGGAGAGGGTCGGTTGGGAAATCTTCTATGGAACAATGTTTGGAGTCTGGGAGCATGAACGTTTTGCACATCTTCCCAAGAGTCATCCTGGGGACCATACCCCTTCCATCTAACGAGATACTGGATCTTCCCCTGTCTTCTTCTGGAATCAATGAGCTGCTCAACTTCAAATTCTTCTTCTCCTTGGACCTCTATCAGCGGCAAGGGTCGAGGATCATTTAATGGGAACGGCCTAGGTCTAAACGGCTTCAGTAGTGACACGTGGAATGTGGGATGTACCTGTAATCGAGGAGGAAGGGTGAGTCTCACCGTGTTGGGGTTAATAATCCTATCTATCGGAAAAGGACCCAGGAATTGTCTTCCCAATTTCTTGGAAGGTACCCCCAACCGAAGGTTTCTTGTTGATAACCAAACCGAGTCTCCGACCTGGTAGGGAGGATTTTCTCTCCTACGACGGTCGTAGTAAAACTTCTGTCTTTCCTTTGCCCGTTGAAGGTTGTCTTTTAGCGTCTTAAGGGTAGTTTGCAAAGTGGTCAGATAATCGTCTGTGGCTGGAACGTGTGTGGGAAGGCTGGTTTGAGGAAGAGACCTAGGGTGAAAACCGTAATTAGCAAAGAATGGAGTATGTAATGTGGAGGAATTCGTAGAATTATTATAGGCGAATTCAGCGAGAGGAAGTAGGCCCTCCCAGTCATCCTGGAGAAATGAGCAGTGACATCTGAGAAACTGTTCCAGACACTGATTCACCCTTTCAGTCTGCCCATTAGTTTGGGGGTGATAGGCGGTAGACATTCTGTGGTCGATTTGAAGTCTGGAACACAGTGCTCTCCAGAATTTGGATACGAATTGCGAACCCCTGTCTGATATGACCTGGCTAGGAATTCCATGTAACTTAATAATATTAGACAGGAATACCACGGCCGTTTCCTTGGAGGAGGGTAACTTCTTGAGGGGCACGAAGTGTGCCATCTTAGTCAGCAAATCCACTACCACCATGATGGTATTGTTTCCTCTGGAAAGGGGAAGTTCAACTATGAAATCCATCGAGACCCATTCCCAGGGTCTGTTGGCGATGGGAAGACTCATTAGGAGACCATAAGGTCGGTTCCTGTCAGTTTTACATGAGGCACAGGTCTCGCACGTGGAAAAGTATTCCTCAATTTGTTTGGTCATCTTTGGCCACCAGAAGTTCCTGCCTATCAGGGTTGTGGTTTTAGCAATGCCGGGATGTCCCGCGAGGGGTAAATCATGGCAAAGTTTGATCACCTGATTGGTGAGGGAGGGTGGTAGATACAGTTGGCTGTCCTTGTAAAGGAGACCCTGTTGGTTCTGCGAAAGACCAGGAGGGGTATTAGCATGGTCATTAATTAGAGCATCCTTGATCTGGGTTTCCAACGTTATGGTGGCAAGGACGAGTTTCTTCGGTGGAATGATCCATGTGGGGGCCGTGTCTGAGGTGCGAATTTCAGCCAGTCGTGACAAGGCGTCGGCCTTCCCATTTTTTGAGCCTGGTCGGTATGTAATTTGGAAGTTAAACCTGTAAAAAAAAAAACTCCAGCGTACTTGGCGGCCTGATAGTGTTTTATTGGTTTTCAGGTATTGTAGATTACGGTTATCCGTATAAATTGTGATGGGGTGTATTGATCCTTCAAGTAAATGCCTCCAATTTTCCAGGGAGCATTTTATGGCGAGGAGTTCCTTTTCGCCTATGGGGTAATTGAATTCGGCGGTATTTAGCGTCCGGGAGTAGAACCCGATAGGATGTAACGGAGTTGAAAAAGAGCTTCGCTGGGACAGAACGGCTCCTATGGCTGCCTGGGATGCGTCTACTTCCAGCACGTAGTGATGGTTCGGATTTGGGAGAGTCAGTATCGGTGCCGTAGTGAACCTGTTCTTTAATAACTCAAACGCTGATTGGGCGTCCTTGGACCAAACGAACTTCGTGTTGACACTAGTTAAGCGGGTTAGTGGTTTAGTGGTAGCGGAGAAATCTTTAATAAATTTCCTATAGAAGTTTGAGAACCCCAGGAACCGTTGAAGAGCTTTCCTGGAATCCGGGATCGGCCAATTTTGGATGCAAGTGATTTTTGAGTGATCCATCTGGATACCCTTGGGTGAAATTATGTATCCGAGGAAGGGAAGAGAAGTAGTCTCGAACACACATTTTTCCTGTTTGACGTATAAGCGATGAACACTTAACCGTGCAAGAACCCAACGGACATGTTTCCTGTGATCGTGTAAGTTATCGGAATACACTAGTAAATCATCAAGATAGATGATTACACATACGTCCAGTAGATCCCTAAAGATGTCGTTAATAAAATTTTGGAATGTGGCAGGGGCGTTGCACAACCCGAAGGGCATCACTGTATACTCGAAGAGTCCATACCGAGTGCGGAAGGCTGTCTTCCATTCATCACCTTTTCTGATCCTAATTAAGTTGTATGCGCCTCTCAAATCCAGCTTGGTGTAGATTGTTGCTGTTTGTAATCTTTCTATGAGTTTGGATATTAGCGGCAAGGGGTACCGATTTTTGATTGTTACTGTCAGGATTCGAACCAGTGACCAGCCATGTCCCAGGCAGTAGCTCTAGCCACTAGACTACCAACCCTTCTGGACATTTCCTTCTACTGAACTCTTTGATCTACCTTGTTCCAGCCTTGCCTTGTTAATCTCTGTGATTCCTTGCACCTGCTACTTCCTCTTTATAAGCCCAGCCTCTTGCACCAGATCCCTGCTGGTTATTGTTCTTCTGGACTTGATCCTGCTGCATCTACTGCTGTTCCTCTGTTGCTACTGCTACCAACTTGACTGCTGCCGACCTTGGAATTGTCCCCGACTACTCTTCTGCTTGTCCCTACCAACTGAACTGCTTCCACCGTTCCCGATCTGGATTGTCTGACCACGCTCACTGCCGCCTGCCCTGACCCACCGCTTGCTAACCGATTACGCCTCTGCCTGACTTCCTGCAACTACAACCTGCCTGCGGTCCTTGCCACTGGGCTCCACCTCCATCCAGCTGTCCTCTGACTCAGGTGAGCCTGTAGGATTGCAACAGAATAACCAGCCCAAAAATGGAGTCCGCGATGGCCACCCTGCGCAGACAAGTCTCCGAACTTCAGGAGTTTGGCACCTCTGCCCAAAAGGAAATGGCTCAACTTCAAGGCGCAATCCAGAGCCAACAGAGGGAAATTATCGACTTACCCTTTCACTCCAATGACTCAGCCGGCTCACCAACCCTCCACCGAACCGATGCAGGTCGACACACTGCGCAAGACTCTATCGGCTGCTGAAAAGGAGAGACGACTGGCCGCGGGCCTCTGCCTTTACTGTGGCGAGCCAGGGCACTTCGCTATTAGGTGCCCCAATAAGACTTGCCGAACCATTGCCGTCACTGAATTACGGGAATTACAACAAGCTACAATTTCACCCTTGGCCTCTGAAACCATGGACACTACAGGTATCGGGTCCCACTTCATTGTTCCCATCCTTATCACCATTGGGGAACGACAGCTTCCCTGCTTCGCAATGCTTGACTCGGGGGCCGGCGGAAATTTCATGGACTTGACCTTCGCCCATGAGAACAACATACCACTGGTAACCAGGGCAGCCCCCATCGATCTGGAAACCGTCGATGGGTCCCCGCTCTCTTCTGGGCCGGTTACGCACCAGACCGCTGATCTTCAACTTCTCGTCAAACCCGATCATCAGGAAACCATTCACTTCTCCCTGATCACCTCCCCTAAGTTTCCGGTGATCCTAGGCATCCCTTGGTTGGAAACCCACAACCCCTCGGTGGACTGGGATGCCCGCTGCATACGGTTCCGCTCGGACTTTTGTTCTCAGAACTGTTTACGTGAATCCGTCCCGAAGAACCTACCATATTCGGACTATACACCAAGGAGCTTTTACCCCCTCAATATCTGGAGTTCCAGGATGTCTGTGACAAAAGAAATGCAGACAAACTGCCCCCGCATCGGCCTTATGACTGCCCGATTGAGCTGCTACCTGGAGCCGAAATACCCTTCGGCAGTATATACTCCCTCTCCGAACCGGAACTAAAGGCCCTGAAGGAGTACTTAGACGAAAATCTAAAAAAAGGTTTTATCCGACCTTCCATATCCCCTGCAGGGGCCCCTTTCTTCTTCGTGGAGAAAAAAGACTCTTCTCTACGCCCTTGCATAGATTATCGAAAGCTCAACAACGTTACTGTGAAGAACCGGTACCCTCTCCCCCTGATTTCTGAACTCCTTGAGAGACTTCGGGCGGCAAAAGTCTTCACTAAGCTCGATCTCTGAGGAGCCTACAACCTGGTCCGAATTCGCCCGGTGGACGAGTGGAAAACCGCCTTCCGAACCCGCTATGGTCACTTTGAGTATCTGGTCATGCCTTTCGGCCTCTGCAATGCCCCTGCTACCTTCCAACATTTTATCAACGACGTCCTCAGGGACATGCTTGACCAATTTGTGGTAGCATATCTGGACGATATTTTGATTTTCTCAGAAGACCCTGAACAACATCGTGGGCATGTCCGCAGGGTGCTACAGAAACTCTGTGAACAGTCTCTCTATATTAAACTGGAGAAGTGCGAATTTGAACAGACTTCCACCCAATTCCTCGGCTATATTATTTCACCGGAGGGCTTAAGTATGGATCCCCGGAAGATCCAGGCCGTGACTGAGTGGCCCGCCCCGAAGAACGAAAAGGAGGTCCAGAGGTTTGTAGGTTTTGCAAACTTTTATCGGAAGTTCATCAGGAACTTTTCGAAAATCATCGCCCCAATCACTCAACTAACAAAAAAGACTGTCCCCTTCGTGTGGACTCCGGAGGCACAGGAGGCCTTTGCTAAACTGAAGTCCCTCTTCACCTCTGCCCCGATCCTGGCCCACCCAAACCCTGAATTACCATTTACGGTCGAGGTGGACGCCTCCGACGCTGCGGTGGGCGCAATTCTGTCTCAACGTTCAGGGGAAAAGATGCTCCTACACCCTTGCGCTTTCTTCTCCCGCCAGATGTCCCCCGCTGAACGGAATTACGACATCGGGAATAAGGAACTGCTGACAATCAAGGACGCTTTCACCGAGTGGAGACACTTGCTGGAGGGGGCCCATAATCCCATCTCTGTATACACTGACCACCGGAACCTAGAGTTTATCCGCAGCGCCAAGAGACTCACCGCCAGACAGGCCTGGTGGAGTCTGTTTTTCTCCAGATTCAATTTTGTTATCTCCTATCGCCCTGGGTCGAAGAACGGCAAAGCGGATGCTCTCTCAAGGATGTTCTCTGGACCCTCTCAGATCAATGAGGCTCCGGCCGGTATCCTTCCCGACAGAAGCATCATAGGAGCCACCTACTTGAGGGAACTCCTGGGTTCCCTCAAGGAAGGGTATGAGAACGATCACCTCCTCACCTACCCACCTGGAGCTGTAAACCTTACTCTCAAGGGTGGCTACTGGTTGTACCGGGATCAGCAGTTGTACGTACCAGAATCTGCACAACTTGACGTACTTAAACTAAACCACGATTCCAAACCGGCCGGCCATCTGGGTATCAGAAGGACCCAGGAGCTCCTCTCCCGTTTCTTCTGGTGGCCAACTTACAGAAAAGATACCGAGAGGTTTGTCTCCTCATGCACGATGTGCGCCCGCAACAAGACCCCCCGCTCCTCCCCCGTGGGCTTGCTATGTCCACTCCCGGTTCCCTCCCGCCCCTGGGGTTCAATCTCCATGGACTTTATTGTGGAACTTCCTCCCTCCAAAGGCATGAACACCGTTCTGGTCGTCGTCGACCGTCTCACCAAAATGGCCCACTTCATCCCCTGCAAGGGCCTACCTACCGCCAAACAGACGGCCGATCTCATACTCCGAGAGGTTTTTAGGCTACATGGGGCCCCGGACGATGTTGTTTCGGATCGGGGAGTACAGTTCACTTCCAGGTTCTGGAGAAACTTCTGTCAAGCCCTTGGGATCAAGGTGAACCTGTCTTCTGCGTTCCACCCCCAATCCAATGGGCAGACCGAGAGAACGAATCAAACCCTCGAGCAGTATTTGCGCTGTTTCGTCACCCATCTGCAGGACGACTGGCTGGACCACCTCTCTACAGCCAAGTTCGCCTATAACAATGCGGAGCACAGTTCTACCCAATACAGCCCGTTCTACGCTAACACCGGCCTACACCCAACCTTCATCCCTCACTTGCCCATTTCCACCACAGTCCCAGCTGTGGCCGAACGTCTTGCAAGTCTACAACAGGCACAGGAAAATATTCGGGACAATCTACATCAAGCCCAGAGCCGCTTCAAGCAGGCAGCGGATAAACACCGCAAACCCGCTCCGGAATTCCAGGTAGGGGACAAGGTGTGGCTCTCCACCAGAAACCTAAGCCCAAAGGTTCCCTCCCGGAAGTTGGGCCAAAAATACATGGGTCCTTTCCGGATCACGGCTCGAATCAACGAAGTCACCTTCCGACTCGACCTTCCCGACTCCATCCGAGTGCACCCGGTTTTCCACTGCTCTCTCCTGAAACCACATGTTGAGAACACTTTCCCAGGCCGCCACCCCCCTCCTCCTCCTCCGGTAAGAGTACAAGACCAGGAGGAATACACTGTGGCCAAGATCCTTGACTCCAGACTCCACCGTGGAAGGCTGCAGTATCTAGTTGGGTGGAAGGGCTATTCCCCCGAGGATAACTCCTGGGAGCCGGAGGAAAATGTCCATGCCCCCAGACTGGTAAAATCTTTCCACCAAAGACATCCCGATAAACCATCATCTGCGGTGCCCGGAGGTCACCTTGGAAGGGGGGGGAGTACTGTCAGGATTCGAACCAGTGACCAGCCATGTCCCAGGCAGTAGCTCTAGCCACTAGACTACCAACCCTTCTGGACATTTCCTTCTACTGAACTCTTTGATCTACCTTGTTCCAGCCTTGCCTTGTTAATCTCTGTGATTCCTTGCACCTGCTACTTCCTCTTTATAAGCCCAGCCTCTTGCACCAGATCCCTGCTGGTTATTGTTCTTCTGGACTTGATCCTGCTGCATCTACTGCTGTTCCTCTGTTGCTACTGCTACCAACTTGACTGCTGCCGACCTTGGAATTGTCCCCGACTACTCTTCTGCTTGTCCCTACCAACTGAACTGCTTCCACCGTTCCCGATCCAGATTGTCTGACCACGCTCACTGCCGCCTGCCCTGACCCACCGCCTGCTAACCGATTACGCCTCTGCCTGACTTCCTGCAACTACAACCTGCCTGCGGTCCTTGCCACTGGGCTCCACCTCCAGCCAGCTGTCCTCTGACTCAGGTGAGCCTGTAGGATTGCAACAGTTACTTTGTTCAAGGCTCTGTAATCTATGATGGGCCTTAGGCTTGAGTCTTTGTTTCTCACGAAGAACATCCCTGCTGCTGCCGGGGAGGTTGAAGGCTGGATAAAACCTTTTCGTAAATTCTCTTCTAGGTACTGTTTGAGGTGAACAAGTTCTGGTTGTGCCAATGGATAAATTCTACCCGTGGGTATCTCACTACCCGGCAGCAAGTCTATGGGGCAATCGTAAGATCTATGGGGCGGAAGAGATTCCGCCTTCTTTGCGCTGAATACCTCAGCAAAGTCTGCGTATTGGCTGGGAACCTGGTTCACTCCCACGTGCATGAGAGATTTGAGAGGAAAGCAGGTCTCCATACAATAAGGTGACGTAAACTGAACTCTCCCCTGTTTCTATAGGGGGGTTGGCTGGTGTATTTGCAACCATGGCAACCCAAGAATCACGGGAAACAATGGAGAGTGTATGATATCAAGGGATAAGAATTCTGTGTGGTTATTTTCACATGTCACCATGAGGGGTTGAGTCTGACTGTGGATAGGACTAGAAGTGGTACCGTCAATGAAACTCACGGATATCGGAACGTTTTTTCTCATGTGGGGAATTTTATTTCGCTCAACCAGATGCATGTCGATAAAATTCCCCGAAGCTCCCGTGTCCACCATGGCTTCAACGATAATCCGGTTTTGGTCCCACTGTAAGGTGAGAGACGTGTATATGTAACCACCAGTACTATTTTTTGTACTGCCTAAGGTACAAAACGTGCCGCTCTTACCTTCGCACTTCTTACGTATCGCGGGGCATTCGTCAACGGTATGGTCAGCAGACGCACAGTATAAACAGAGGTTAAGGTTACGTCTCCTGGCTTTCTCTCTCTCGGTCAGAGGTCCTCGGATCGCCCCAATCTCCATCATCTCTACAGCAGGACCCTGGCTGGACGGTCTTGGGTTGGGTGTGAAGCCTGAGACTCTCTCGGCTCTGCGTTCCCTCAGCCGTCTGTCAATGGTGGTGGCCTTCTGCATCAAGGCATTAAGTGTAAGTGGTAATTCTCCTCGGGCTAATTCGTCCTTCAGGGCCTCGGAAAGACCTAGGCGGAACTGATTCCTAAGGGTGAGGTCATTCCATTCAGTCTCCCGGGCCCAGCGAGTGTATTCCGCAATAAAGTCCTCTACAGGTCGTCTCCCTTGTTTAAGGCTGCGTATAGCGGTCTCAGCGGTCAGCTGTTTACTATGGTCCTCGTAGAGAAGGGCCATTTTTTCAAGGAACAGAGAGAAGGAATCCAGGACTGGGTCTTCCTTTTCTAAATAAGTATTGGCCCATGCTCTGGGCTCCCCCTGAGGTAAGAGATCATGGTAAATACTTTTGTTCTGTCAGTTGGGTAAGTCCGGGGCTGCAGCTCAAACATTAGTTTGCACGCGTTCAGGAAATCCCTGAACTGCCTTCGGTCACCCGAGAATATCTCAGGTCGTCTGACCTTGGGTTCTGGTCCATCACGGGGGTGTCCTGGCCCCTGAGTGACAAGTTGCCGTAGTGCCTGGTTTTCTAGCTGGAGATGTTGTACAGTCACGTTGAGGGTCTTCACCCTCTTAGTGAGGGTGACGAGGTGACCTGCAACCTCCGCTGGATCCATGTGGGTTCCACTAATATGTAACGCACCTAGTTGATCAGTTAGGATCTCCACTGCGGAAGCAATGGACATCCACTATTATCCCACCGCCCTTGTTTTTGGATGTGGGATTCGCGGTTACTCAGTATGTACCCCAGGCTTCTCTCTCAGTCTTGGGCGGAGAGTTTGGGGTAACAAAATCATTTACCGCTATCCCTCTAATTAGTTACTGCTGGAAAGGAAGGTCCCCCAGTATTACAGGAGTCACAAGTTAGTATAAGCTTGTGCACAGTTCAGAGTTAGTATATAGTATGCCCTCAGTTTAGTATATAGTATATCATAGGTTCAGGGTTAGTATATAGCATGTCCACAGTTTTAGTATATAATATGCAGCAGGTTCAGAGTTAGTATTGCATGTCCTCAGTTTAGGATATAATATGCAGCAGGTTCAGAGTGAGTATAGCATGTCCTCAGTTTAGTATATAATATGCAGCAGGTTCAGAGTTAGTATAGCATGTCCTCAGTTTAGTATATAATATGCAGCAGGTTCAGAGTGAGTATAGCATGTCCTCAGTTTAGTATATAATATGCAGCAGGTTCAGAGTGAGTATAGCATGTCCTCAGTTTAGTATATAATATGCAGCAGGTTCAGAGTTAGTATAGCATGTCCTCAGTTTAGTATATAATATGCAGCAGGTTCAGAGTTAGTATAGCATGTCCTCAGTTTAGTATATAATATGCAGCAGGTTCAGAGTTAGTATAGCATGTCCTCAGTTTAGTATATAATATGCAGCAGGTTCAGAGTGAGTATAGCATGTCCTCAGTTTAGTATATAATATGCAGCAGGTTCAGAGTGAGTATAGCATGTCCTCAGTTTAGAGTTGGTTTGGGAATATCGCCTCACACCAGCAGGAACCACCCCACTCTGAGTTCCAGGACCTTAATCAGAGCAGGTAACAGGCATATACTTGCGGTTAGTTGGTCCTGGCTAGGAAGCCAGCAGTGGGGAAGCCAGTGGAAAGTAGGTAGGCAGTCTTTCACAATGTTGTTAGGACAGAGTCCTCAGATGCAAAGGATCTAGCAGGGTGCGCACTCCATTAGTGGAACACCCTGCTTAGCACCTGTCTTCTATTTAAGGCCCGGAGGTAAGTGGGCGGAGTCACAGGGAGCCGCTGCGATCCAGGCTGTACTGTTACAATAAGTAAAGATTGTGTCAATAACTTTCTAGAAACATGCTTAAGTTCCTTGAGCCCAGTGCAAGTGAAGAATGTATTCCTAGGGGTAAAGACAACATCATTATCTTATGACATATGTGTTTATCTAGGTTGCCTCACTTTAGCAAAGAGCACTTATCATGCAGTGTAAAGTTAATTAAAGGCATTTACTATTTTATGGTCACTTTTTCAGTTGCCACTTTTGCTAGCTTGATTCATTTTTCCAGAACACTATGCATTGCTCATTTCCATAGTTATGACCACCCTACAATCCAGCAGCAGTGGCCATGCTTTAATATAGGACAATACACTGGCCTAGTTGAGCTCCCATAGTCCCGTCCACTAGAGAGGCCACAGCTTTTTCCTATAGTGTGCAAGCAAGACCATTGCGGATGGATAGCAGGGTGTTTGTAACCGTGAAAATGATTGCAACCAGCAAAGGAAGCAATAGAATTTATTGTAATATATTAGGAGTAGTATTGCCTTTATCTAAATAATAAATATCAGATGCAGAAGTGAGACAACTGCTTTAAGTTCCTGGGACCCATTCCAACTGAAGGATGAGTTCCTATAGATCTATAGCTGTTACTTTTTAGATAGAAAAGCAAATATGGGGATATGCTTAGAAAAATCTTATGGTCTTGAAATAGCAAGGTTTTAAGTCAAATGCAATTTATTGTGTATAATCCAGAAATATAGAGTTTGTTCTGCTACTTTGCCTAAATTATAAGCAAATTGGTAAAAGATTCTTTCTACCTAAATGGTATAAATATCACCTATAATGGTGATGGACAGGATAGCTGAAGGGGCGTGTGAGGAGGCTATGCTTTTTTTTTATAGGTGAACTTTAACCTTTTTATTTATAATTTAAGGAAAGTAGCTCATAAATCGATATTTTTCAATGACTTCAATCCTTGAACACTATCAAGGTTTTATAGCTGAACATTGACAGCACTTGTTTCTTCCAATAAATTTATAGTACTAAAAATTATCTCTGCTGTTGAGATATATTTTTATTATCTTTAAATACGCTTGATATACTTGACAGGCCTTCTCTTTAGAGGTAAAACGGATATGTTTAATTAATGGAGGCTAAATCAAAGAGGAGAATAAGTTCTATAAGTAAAGATTGTGTCAATAACTTTCTAGAAACATGCTTAAGTTCCTTGAGCCCAGTGCAAGTGAAGAATGTATTCCTAGGGGTAAAGACAACATTATTATCTTATGACATATGTGTTTATCTAGGTTGCCTTACTTTAGCAAAGAGCACTTGTCATGCAGTGTAAAGTTAATTACAGGCATTTACTATTTTATGGTCACTTTTTCAGTTGCCACTTTTGCTAGCTTGATTCATTTTTCCAGAACACTATGCATTGCTCATTTCCATAGTTATGACCACCCTACAGTCCAGCAGCAGTGGCCATGCTTGCACAATATCGGACAATATACTGGCCTAGTTGAGCTCCCATAGTCCCGTCCACTAGAGAGGCCACAGCTTTTTCCTATAGTGTGCAAGCAAGACCATTGCTGATGGATAGCAGAGTGTTTGTAACCGTGGAAACAAGCAGTGTATAATATGATAGGATAATGAATGTAACCAGCAAAGGAAGCAATAGAATTAATTGTAATATATTAGGAGTAGTATTGCCTTTATCTAAATAATAAATATTAGATGCAGAAGTAAGACAACTGCTTTAAGTTCCTGGGACCCATTCCAACTGAAGGATGAGTTCCTATAGATCTATAGCTGTTACTTTTTAGATAGAAAAGCAAATATGGGGATATGCTTAGAAAAATCTTATGGTAGTGAAATAGCAAGGTTTTAAGTCAAATGCAATTTATTGTGTATAATCCAGTAATATAGATTTTGTTCTGCTACTTTGCCTAAATTATAAGCAAATTGGTAAAAGATTCTTTCTACCTAAATGGTAGAAATATCACCTATAATAGTGATGGACAGGATAGCTGTAGGGGCGTGTGATTAGGCTATGCTTTTTTTTTAATAGGTGAACTTTAACCTTTTTATTTATAATTTAAGGAAAGTAGCTCATAAGTCGATATTTATCAATGACTTCAATCCTTGAACAATATCAAGGTTTTATAGCTGAACATAGACAGCGCTTGTTTCTTCCAATAAATTTATAGTACTAAAAATGATCTCTGCTGTTGAGATATATTTTTATTATCTTTAAATACACTTGATATACTTGACAGGCCTTCTCTTTAGAGGTAAAACGGATATGTTTAATTAATGGAGGCTAAATCAAAGAGGAGAATAAGTTCTATATGTAAAGATTGTGTCAATAACTTTCTAGAAACATGCTTAAAGAAGACCTTTCACCCGAATAAAGTATCTAAACTGACTATATAGACGTGTAGAGCGGCGCCCAGGGATCCCCCTGCACTTACTGTTATCCCCGGGCGCCGCTCCGTTCTCCGGTTATAGCCTCCGGTATGTTCATAGTTAGGCTCCACCCAGGGGAACCTGCCGCGGTCTCCTTCTCTTATGCTGTAACGCTGGCCAATCGCAGCGCTCAGCTCATAACCAGGCTATGAGCTGAGCGCTGCGATTGGCCAGCACTACAGCATAGGAGAAAGAGACGCCGGCAGGTTCCCTTGGGTGGAGCCTAACTATGAACATACCGGAGGCTATAACCGGAGAATGGAGTGGCGCCCGGGGATAACAGTAAGCGCAGGGGGATCCCTGGGCGCCGCTCTACATGTCTATATAGTCAGTTTAGATACTTTATTCTGGTGAAAGGTCCTCTTTAAGTTTCTTGGGCCCAGTGAAAGTAAAGAATGTATTCCTAGGGGTAAAGACAACATCATTATCTTATGACATATGTGTTTATCTAGGTTGCCTCACTTTAGCAAAGAGCACTTATCTGCAGTGTAAATTTAATTACAGGCATTTACTATTTTATGGTCACTTTTTTTTTTTTTTTTTTATCTTTATTTTTACTTTTAACGATCATAATATTAATCACATCGGTGTACATAGTATGACAATCATGAACATCATTATCAACAAATTCTACCCATCATCCTAAATTCACACCTGAGGTAATAAGAAATGTAAATATCTAACCCCCCCCCCCCCATTGGCTGTCGTCCACTCCATTCATTCAAGTATAAAATAGTATCAATATTACAAATATTAAATATTAAATATAGCTACGTAGTTCTGCGTGCAACTCTCCGTTTCCTTTCAATCTCCTCATATATTCTAATTTGCTGAAGGTATGAACTCCACTCCCTTGTCGAGGGCGGGGAGACAGGACCCCAATTCTTGATCAATATAGCTTTAGCCACCATAAAACCCCTCATCCAAATCTGTCTGACCTGGGAAGGGACTTCCATTTCTGACCCAAAATCTCCAAAGATCACTATCAAGATCCCCGGGTTATAGTTCATTGAAGACTCCTTTTGTAGATTAAATAAGACCACATCTTAATATTTTCTTATTTTACTACAACTCCAAAGCAAATGGGCATAGTTCGCCTTAACATATCCACATTTGTGGCAGCAACAATCCCGGTCTTTATTTTGGGGGAATTTTCCTTGGATTTTGGGCGTGTAGTACAGTCTATGGAGGATCTTAAATTGGATTAGCCTATGAGCACTGGAAACTGTCGCCTTTCTCACGTTCCTATAGATAGTGGACCAATGTAGTGGAGGGCAATTCAACTCTTGCTCCCACTTACTTGGGCTTTTAAAAGGTGTTACAGTTGCCAGTGCCATTCGGAGTTTAGCGTATAAACTAGATAACTTCACCTTCTCATACTTCTGAGCGTCACAATAATCAAAAAATATATTCTCTCGTGGAAAAATAAGACCCCTATTCCTAGAGGCTTCAAATGTATGTTTCAAGCGTGAATACATAAAAAAATCTGATGGTGAACTATCGTTAAAACCAAATTCCAAAAGTGATTTAAAACGACCCAAATAAAGAAGGTGAGACACCCTATTGATACCATTACGTAACCAATAACCAAAATCTGTAATTTTGAAGAATTCCTCCAGCCCCCTGTTCTCCCACAGAGGGGTGAAAGCAAACGGGCCGGAAACTTTAAGGATCTCCTTCAGCTTGTTCCACACTTCTGTAGTGAGCAAGGGATCAGCAAAGACTTCCTCATTCCCATATACCCAGTCTCCAAACATGCAAAAATATTCTTTATTGGTTTATCAAAAACTTTAATCAAATACCGTGAAAGTAAGCTCTCTTTCAGATATCAGCAACGCTGAATCTGTGCACATAAATAATAACCTTGAAAAAAATGTAGTGACAACCCACCATCTGCCTCCGACAACCATAAATATCTCTGCTTTATACGCACCCTCTTCCTTCCCCAAATTAGATCGTTGATCAAGGTCTCCAGTCTATGAAAGAAGATATCATCGATCCAGATGGGGGAAGCACACATCGGGAACAAAACTATAGGTAAAATAATCATCTTAATCAGTGCTATTCGATCCGTCTTTGCCAGCATCAATTTCCGCCAGGCGCTAACTTTGGCCCCAACTTTATTCAAAACCGGGCCAAATTAAGCTCATAAAACCTATTAATAGAAACCCCAATCTTAACCCCCAAATAATCCAAGGTATCGTTAGGGGCCAAAACACGGACTCGCTTCCCTTCATCTACAGCCTTCCGGTTCAGCGGGAGGAGCGATGACTTTGTCCAATTGATCATATAGCCTGATAGTTTACCATAATCTTCTATTACCTCTATGACGTGCGGGAGAATTTTCCAACCCTGATCCAGGAACAGAATCAGGTCATCGGCATATAAGCTTATTTTATCACTCACTCCCGCCACCCCGAAGCCTTCTATACAATTATCTAAGCGATCCGACAAGCCAACGGTTTCAATAAAAAGAGCGAAGAGGAGAGGAGAGAGGGGACAACCCTGTCTCATCCCTCTCCGCATCATAACAGGGGAAGAACTAATACCGTTGATATTGATAAATGCAACCGGCTGTTTGGGTCATTCCCAGAAATAGATTCCCAAGGCCAAAGTGAGACATCGTAGCCCACAAAAAAGGCCACTCCATCCTGTCAAACGCCTTTGCGGCGTCTAAGGACAGGATGGAGTGGTCTATACTACCCCCAACAGACAAATTCAGATAGACCCTATATAGACTCATCTGTATTTGGCGTCCCGGGATAAAGCCCGTCTGATTGGGGTGTACCAGACAAGCTATAACCCTCTTCAGGGCGATTAGCCAAAATTTTTGTGAAAATCTTATAGTCCGTATTTAGGAGCGATATAGGTCTATATGACCCCATATCGCATGGATCCTTCTCCTTTTTTAGACCAGTGTGATCACCGCCTCTCTAAATGATAGGGGTAAAGAGCCAGATGCACAGGATTCATTCAAAACTAGAAGTAAGATCGGCAGTAGTGATTTGGCATGGTACCTATACAATTCAAACGGCAATCCATCTGGGCCAGGAGATGAATTATATTTTAAGGAGGGAAGAGTCGCTTGGAGTTCCTCCAAAAGAATGGGGGAGTCAGCATCTCTCTATCTTGGACAGATAACTGGGGAAGCTCTAATTGTTGAAGATAATGATCCATATCAGTACGGCTAAGCATAGACTCAGATTTATAAAGGGTAGAAAAATATTTCACAAATTCCTCCCTAATCTCCTCTGCGGATCTCACCCCAGTTCCTTGTGAATTCCTATTTCTCTTATACTGGTAGACTCTCTCTGGTTGGCCACCAAACGAGCCAAAAACCTGCCCGTTTTTCCAGATTCGCAAAAGCGAATCTGGCCTTGAAATAGGAGCTTGTGTTGTGATTTTTTATAGAGAAGTGTCTTAAGCTGTAAATTAGCCTCCTTTAACTGATTAATGTATTGCTCCTTGTGGCAGTCAATTAATGCGGCACGTAAACTCCCTATTG
Organism: Bufo bufo; assembly: GCF_905171765.1. Lineage (NCBI taxonomy): Eukaryota > Metazoa > Chordata > Amphibia > Anura > Bufonidae > Bufo > Bufo bufo. The sequence continues at coordinate 144,351,795 of NC_053395.1, read as the reverse complement.
AGTCTATCAGTTGTTGTTCCCTGCGCCGTACTTCCATTCTAAACCTGTTAATTTTATTAAAGTATAAACCCCTTATATGGGCCTTCAAAGCGTCCCACACATAATGAATATGTGTTGAGCCTACATTGAAGCCCCAAAATTCCTGAATATCCTGGTCTAATCGCGATTGCTCCCCTATCACATCAAACCAGTGCGGGTTTAATTTAAAGGTTCTTCCTAAAGTTGAGGCCTTCGCAAACGCAATCAGAACTGGGGAGTGATCCGAGATTCCATGAGGTTCATACTTCATTCTCAGGACGCGATCGCACAAATCCTGACTTGCAAAAGCCAGATCAATACGGGACATTGACCCGTATGACTTGCTAAAACATGAAAAGATTGTTTTATTGCCATAGAGGTGGCGCCAGATATCAACCAGCGCCAGCTCCTGGCACACAGCATTCAAAGGAGACCCAGTGCGACCACGCCCAGAAAGCGAAGAGAACCGGTCCAACTCAGGATCAGGTACTGCGTTAAAGTCACCTGCCACTAATAACGCACATTGATTTTTTGTGGATATATATTGGCTAACTGTGACAAAGCCGTTGATTTAAATGGTGGGGGGATATAAATAAAGGCCAATATCACCTCCTGCCCTTTCCAATACCCGTGAAGGAATACATATCTCCCTTCTTTATCCAACGGTTGAAACTCCACCCCACGATGAATATATACGCTGACACTCTTGCATAAGAAGAGTAGCAAGCGTGGTACTCAAGAGAAGCCCATTTCCTTTTCAGTGTATAGATCCTATCTAATGTTGAGTGGGTCTCTAATAGTACCACAATCGCAGGCAGATGACAGACCACAAGATCAAATACCACGTCCTCTTCACTCTGTCTCCCAGCCCTCTTACATTTCAAAACAGAATATTACATGGCATGTCCTATGAATAGAGGTAATTCCAAGCCCCCCATCTTAACAGAGAGGCACGCATAACTACAAAGCAAACGACGGCAGCCAATCCCTCCCTCAAACCCCCCCCCCGAAACCCCCCTGCATGGTTGACAAGGTATTTCACAATACCCATCAACCTCTCTCCTTCCACCAAACCTCCCCCCAGCCACCTCCCCTCATTAACCTCCCTCCTCGCCACCTTTTCATACTATTTCATAGACCCCTTGAATCTAGCAATTGCACCCGCCTCCGTCTGTGTGGAGAAGAAACGGACAGAATCATTATATACCACTCTCAATTTAGCGGGATATAACATTGAATACTTAATCTTGGCTGCAATCAATCTTTTAAAGGGGATTCTGTGGGCCCTCTCCACACAGAAGGTAGATACATCATAGTCTGGTCCCAGACTTTCTACCAACCACTTCTGAATAAAGTTCGACGGATTATCCTGTTCTACTCCCTCTGGGAACCCCACTAGCCGCAAGTTATATCTGTGAGACCTATCCTCCAGCTCTACCACTTTCCTTCTTAACCAAGAACAGTCTTCATCTACCTCTTCTAGTCTGCTCTTTAATACACCATTCTCTACAGTGACAGAGTTAACTGCAGATTCCAATTCCTTCACCTTTAGTCTCAACTTCGTCATTTCATCTCTTATTATGGTGACGTCCCCTTGTACTACTGCGAGGGAAGAGGCTAACTCTGCCACCGAGGTACTAGTAGCATTTACTACTCCCAGTATATCCTGCAGTTTTCTATTAATACTCTCAATGCCTTCACTGTGGGAGGAGCTGGTCTTTGATAAACCCTGTTCTAGTCGGTCCGTATTGTCTAATCCTGGCTCAGTCTGTAGAGCAGACCTCTGTACACCTCCTCTAGTTTTAGGTGGCGGTGACTTAAAAAATTTATCTAATCTGGCCTGTGGGCTCCCCCCTGATCCACCTTTTGGAGAGGTCAATCCTCCTGATTTACGAAATTTTGGCGGCATTTTTATTATAAGTCGATATGTTGCAACTATGAACACAGTTCAATGCCCCAACTATGAACACAGTTCAACGACCCAGAAAACCAGACGCCAATATTAGCAAGTACACATAGAAAAGAGAAATAAACACTGGTAAATATACACAAATTTATTTTTTTTTAAAAAGGAGGTAAATACTGGGTAGGTGTACAGCAAAAGCGCACAAGCTAAGTGCGGACTGAATGCTTACATCCCCACATAACAGATCAAATAAGGTTGCGAGCAATTATATAACAATCATATAGGCAGAAACGGAGAAAAAACCACTAATAGGCTAGATAAGGTTGCCAGTAGGTATATAGTAATCATGTAAAAGAAAGTGGAACAGAACCACTAAATGTCTGAATAAATTGTTAAATTTGAAGTTTACGGTATGAGTCCCATATACTGAGTACGGCAGCAGGATACCCAGTGGTGCACCTTCTTGCTATCAAACTAAGGCCCCAAAAGTATGTCTTTCCGGCCACACCGATGAGATGTCAAAACGCCCAGCTAAATTCCCCACTAGCGGCTAAGGTTAACAGGAGGGGCAGTCCATCCAAGGGGAGAGAGAAGAGGGGCCAGGCGACTATCAATCAAAGAGAATCCTTATGGACCTTGACTCTTCATCTGTGCTTTCCACAAAGAAGGGGACCGTTCCACTGAGTTCAGAGTATCCAGCTCCAGCGTCCACAGAGAACCACACAGCTGACAGCCCCAGGACTCACAGCTAACTGCCGCAGGCAGCCTAGCTCTCCAACAGGGACCACAAACGACCAGGGGAAAAAACGCGCACAGACCTCACGTCGCCCCCCGCCGGGAGCCAAGCCACTGCTGTCTCCCAACAGCACCCGGAGGTCAGTACAGGACACCAGTTTCACCCACCAGACATCGACACCGGACCCCTATTTCCCCCACAGGAGCCGCAGCACAGCATCTCAAGAGGCTTACCAGCTCCAGCGCCCAATACTTCACAGGCAGCAAACAGCAAGCGGCGTATCACCAGTAGGACACAGGCAGCTGACAGTATGCGGCGGTCACGGCAGGCAGCGGGCAGCAGGGCATCGGGTCAAGGCAGACAACATACAGCGGGCAGCAGGCGGCAGGTCAGAACAGACGGAAGGCGGCGGACTAAGTCAGGTCACAATCCATCTGGGCTCGACTAGTCAGGGCTGGCCTGAGGTCGGAGTTCCTTCAAAGTCCACATCCAGGAGCGAGGCGGGGAGAGAGAGGAGAGGGCAGCCGGATGAGGAGCGCGGCACACCTACGTCATATTATTATCTTTAAATACACTTGATATACTTGACAGGCCTCTCTTTAGAGGTAAAACGGATATGTTTAATTAATGGAGGCTAAATCAAAGAGGAGAATAAGTTCTATAAGTAAAGATTGTGTCAATAACTTTCTAGAAACATGCTTAGGTTCCTTGGGCCCAGTGAAAGTAAAGAATGTATTCCTAGGGGTAAAGACAACATCATTATCTTATGACATATGTGTTTATCTAGGTTGCCTCACTTTAGCAAAGAGCACTTATCATGCAGTGTAAATTTAATTACAGGCATTTACTATTTTATGGTCACTTTTTCTATCTAATTTTTTTTATTATCTTTATTTTTACTTTTAACGATCATAATATTAATCACATCGGTGTACATAGTATGACAATCATGAACATCATTATCAACAAATTCTACCCATCATCCTAAATTCACACCTGAGGCTATGATTTTTTTTTATAGGTGAACTTTAACCTTTTTATTTATAATTTAAGGAAAGTAGCTCATAAGTCTATATTTTTCAATGACTTCAATCCTTGAACAATATCAAGGTTTTATAGCTGAACATTGACAGCGCTTGTTTCTTCCAATAAATTTATAGTACTAAAAATTATCTCTGCTGTTGAGATATATTTTTATTATCTTTAAATACACTTGATATACTTGACAGGCCTTCTCTTTAGAGGTAAAACTGATATGTTTAATTAATGGAGGCTAAATCAAAGAGGAGAATAAGTTCTATAAGTAAAGATTGTGTCAATAACTTTCTAGAAACATGCTTAAGTTCCTTGGGCCCAGTGAAAGTAAAGAATGTATTCCTAGGGGTAAAGACAACATCATTATCTTATGACATATATGTTTATCTAGGTTGCCTCACTTTAGCAAAGAGCACTTATCATGCAGTGTAAAGTTAATTACAGGCATTTACTATTTTATGGTCACTTTTTTAGTTGCCACATTTGCTAGCTTGATTCATTTTTCCAGAACACTATGCATTGCTCATTTCCATAGTTATGACCACCCTACAATCCAGCAGCAGTGGCCATGCTTGCACAATATCGGACAATACACTGGCCTAGTTGAGCTCCCATAGTCCCGTCCACTAGAGAGGCCACTGCTTTTTCCTATAGTGTGCAAGCAAGACCATTGCTGATGGATAGCAGGGTGTTTGTAACCGTGGAAACAAGCAGTGTATAATATGATAGGAAAATGAATGCAACCAGCAAAGGAAGCAATAGAATTAATTGTAATATATTAGGAGTAGTATTTCCTTTATCTAAATAATAAATATCAGATGCAGAAGTGAGACAACTGCTTTAAGTTCCTGGGACCCATTCCAACTGAAGGATGAGTTCCTATAGATCTATAGCTGTTACTTTTTAGATAGAAAAGCAAATATGGGGATATGCTTAGAAAAATCTTATGGTAGTGAAATAGCAAGGTTTTAAGTCAAATGCAATTTATTGTGTATAATCCAGAAATATAGATTTTGTTCTGCTACTTTGCCTAAATTATAAGCAAATTGGTAAAAGATTCTTTCTACCTAAATGGTAGAAATATCACCTATAATGGTGATGGACAGGATAGCTGTAGGGGCGTGTGAGGAGGCTATGCTTTTTTTTTTTATAGGTGAACTTTAACCTTTTTATTTATAATTTAAGGAAAGTAGCTCATAAGTCGATATTTTTCAATGACTTCAATCATTGAACAATATCAAGGTTTTATAGCTGAACATTGACAGCGCTTGTTTCTTCCAATAAATTTATAGTACTAAAAATTATCTCTGCTGTTGAGATATATTTTTATTATCTTTAAATACACTTGATATACTTGACAGGCCTTCTCTTTAGAGGTAAAACGGATATGTTTAATTAATGGAGGCTAAATCAAAGAGGAGAATAAGTTCTATAAGTAAAGATTGTGTCAATAACTTTCTAGAAACATGCTTAAGTTCCTTGGGCCCAGTGAAAGTAAAGAATGTATTCCTAGGGGTAAAGACAACATCATTATCTTATGACATATGTGTTTATCTAGGTTGCCTCACTTTAGCAAAGAGCACTTATCATGCAGTGTAAAGTTAATTACAGGCATTTACTTTTTTATTATCCCTTTTTAGTTGCCACATTTGCTAGCTTGATTCATTTTTCCAGAACACTATGCATTGCTCATTTCCATAGTTATGACCACCCTACAATCCAGCAGCAGTGGCCATGCTTGCACAATATCGGACAATACACTGGCCTAGGTGAGCTCCCATAGTCCCGTCCACTAGAGAGGCCACTGCTTTTTCCTATAGTGTGCAAGCAAGACCATTGCTGATGGATAGCAGGGTGTTTGTAACCGTGGAAACAAGCAGTGTATAATATGATAGGAAAATGAATGCAACCAGCAAAGGAAGCAATAGAATTAATTGTAATATATTAGGAGTAGTATTGCCTTTATCTAATAATAAATATCAGATGCAGAAGTGAGACAACTGCTTTAAGTTCCTGGGACCATTCCAACTGAAGGATGAGTTCCTATAGATCTATAGCTGTTACTTTTAGATAGAAAAGCAAATATGGGGATATGCTTAGAAAAATCTTATGGTAGTGAAATAGCAAGGTTTTAAGTCAAATGCAATTTATTGTGTATAATCCAGAAATATAGATTTTGTTCTGCTACTTTGCCTAAATCATAAGCAAATTGGTAAAAGATTCTTTCTACCTAAATGGTAGAAATATCACCTATAATGGTGATGGACAGGATAGCTGTAGGGGCGTGTGAGGAGGCTATGCTTTTTTTTTAATAGGTGAACTTTAACCTTTTTATTTATAATTTAAGGAAAGTAGCTTATAAGTCGATATTTTTCAATGACTTCAATCCTTGAACAATATCAAGGTTTTATAGCTGAACATTGACAGCGCTTGTTTCTTCCAATAAATTTATAGTACTAAAAATGATCTCTGCTGTTGAGATATATTTTTATTATCTTTAAATACACTTGATATACTTGACAGGCCTTCTCTTTAGAGGTAAAACAGATATGTTTAATTAATGGAGGCTAAATCAAAGAGGAGAATAAGTTCTATAAGTAAAGATTGTGTCAATAACTTTCTAGAAACATGCTTAAGTTCCTTGGGCCCAGTGAAAGTAAAGAATGTATTCCTAGGGGTAAAGACAACATCATTATCTTATAACATATGTGTTTATCTAGGTTGCCTCACTTTAGCAAAGAGCACTTATCATGCATAGAGTTGAGCGAACACCTGGATGTTCGGGTTCGAGAAGTTCGGCCGAACTTCCCGGAAATGTTCGGGTTCGGGATCCGAACCCGACCCGAACTTCGTCCGAACCCGAACCCCATTGAAGTCAATGGGGACCCGAACTTTTCGGCACTAAAATGGCTGTAAAACAGCCCAGGAAAGAGCTAGAGGGCTGCAAAAACATCCCCTGCAAACAAATGTGGATAGGGAAATGAATTAAAATAAAATAAAAAAAATAAAAATTAACCAATATCAATTGGACAGAGGATCCCATAGCAGAGAATCTGGCTCACGTCAGCAGAGAATCAGTCTCTTCAATGCCATAGCAGAGAATCTGGCTTCATGTCAGCAGAGAATCAGTCTTCATGTCATAGCAGAGAATCAGGCTTCACGTCACCCACCACTGGAACAGGCCACTGTCACATATTTAGGCCCCGGCACCCAGACAGAGGAGAGAGGTCCCGTAACAGTTAATATGGCTTCATGTCAGCACAGAATCAGTCTTCATGTCATAGCAGAGAATCAGGCTTCACGTCAGCCACCACCTCGGAACAGGCCACTGTCACATATTTAGGCCCCGGCACACCAGACAGAGGAGAGAGGTCCCCGTAACAGAGAATCTGGCTTCATGTCAGCACAGAATCAGTCTTCATGTCATAGCAGAGAATCAGGCTTCACGTCACCCACCACTGGAACAGGCCACTGTCACATATTTAGGCCCAGGCTCCAGGCAGAGGAGAGGTTCATTCACTTTGGGTTGCCCCGCAATATAATGGTAAAATAAAAATAGGATTTGAATGAGGAAGTGCCTGGAGTACAAATAATATATGGTTAAGGGGAGGTAGTTAATGTCTAATCTGCACAAGGTATGGAGCAGGTCCTGGGGATCCATGCCTGGTTCATTTTTTATGAACATCAGCTTGTCCACATTGGCTGTAGACAGGCGGCTGCGTTTGTCTGTAATGACGCCCCAGCCCGTGCTGAATACACGTTAGACAAAACGCTGGCCGCCGGGCAGGCCAGCACCTCCAAGGCATAAAAGGCTATCTCTGGCCACGTGGACAATTTGGAGACCCTGAGGTTGAATGGGGCCGAACCATCAGTCAGTACGTGGAGGGGTGTGCACAGGTACTGTTCCACCATGTTAGTGAAATGTTGCCTCCTGCTAACACGTTCCGTATCAGGTGGTGGTGCAGTTAGCTGTGGCGTGGTGACAAAACTTTTCCACATCTCTGCCATGCTAACCCTGCCATCAGAGGAGCTGGCCGTGACACAGCTGCGTTGGCGACCTCTTGCTCCTCCTCTGCCTTCGCCTTGGGCTTCCACTGGTTCCCCTGTGACATTTGGGAATGCTCTCAGTAGCGCGTCTACCAACGTGCGCTTGTACTCGCGCATCTTCCTATCACGCTCCAGTGTAGGAAGTAAGGTGGGCACATTGTCTTTGTACCGGGGATCCAGCAGGGTGGCAACCCAGTAGTCCGCACACGTTAAAATGTGGGCAACTCTGCTGTCATTGCGCAGGCACTGCAGCATGTAGTCACTCATGTGTGCCAGGCTGCCCAGAGGTAAGGACAAGCTGTCCTCTGTGGGAGGCGTATCGTCATCGTCCTGTGTTTCCCCCCAGCCACGCACCAGTGATGGGCCCGAGCTGCTTTGGGTGCCACCCCGCTGTGAACATGCTTCATCCTCATCCTCCTCCACCTCCTCCTCATCCTCGTTCTCCTCGTCCTCCAGTAGTGGGCCCTGTCTGGCCACATTTGTACCTGGCCTCTGGTGTTGCAAAAAGCCTCCCTCTGAGTCACTTCTAAGAGACTGGCCTGAAAGTGCTAAAAATGACCCCTCTTCCTCCTGGGCCACCTCCTCTTCCATCATCGCCCTAAGTGTTTTCTCAAGGAGACATAGAAGTGGTATTGTAACGCTGATAACGACGTCATCGCCACTGGCCATGTTGGTGGAGTACTCGAAACAGCGCAACAGGGCACACAGGTCTCGCATGGAGGCCCAGTCATTGGTGGTGAAGTGGGGCTGATCCGCAGTGCGACTGACCCGTGCGTGCTGCAGCTGAAACTCCACTATGGCCTGCTGCTGCTCGCACAGTCTGTCCAGCATGTGCAAGGTGCAGTTCCACCTGGTGGGCACGTCGCATATGAGGCGGTGAGCGGGAAGGCCGAAGTTACGCTGTAGCGCAGACAGGCGAGCAGCGGCAGGGTGTGAACGCCGGAAGCGCGAACAGACGGCCCGCACTTTATGCAGCAGCTCTGACATGTCGGGGTAGTTGTGAATGAACTTCTGCACCACCAAATTCAGCACATGCGCCAGGCAAGGGATGTGCGTCAAACCGGCTAGTCCCAGAGCTGCAACGAGATTTCGCCCATTTTCGCACACCACCAGGCCGGGCTTGAGGCTCACCGGCAGCAACCACTCGTCGGTCTGTTGTTCTATACCCTGCCACAACTCCTGTGCGGTGTGGGGCCTGTCCATCAAACATATGAGTTTCAGAATGGCCTGCTGACGTTTACCCCGGGCTGTGCTGAAGTTGGTGGTGAAGGTGTGTGGCTGACTGGATGAGCAGGTGGAAGAAGAGGAGGAGGAAGCTGAGTAGGAGGAGGAGGAGACAGGAGGCAAAGAATGTTGCCCTGCGATCCTTGGCGGCGGAAGGACGTGCGCCAAACAGCTCTCCGCCTGGAGCCCAGCCGCCACTAAATTTACCCAGTGTGCAGTTAGGGAGATATAGCGTCCCTGGCTGTGCTTACTGGTCCACGTATCTGTGGTTAGGTGGACCTTGCCACAGATGGCGTTGCGCAGTGCACACTTGATTTTATCGGATACTTGGTTGTGCAGGGAAGGCACGGCTCTCTTGGAGAAGTAGTGCCGGCTGGGAACAACATACTGTGGGACAGCAAGCGACATGAGCTGTTTGAAGCTGTCTGTCTCCACCAGCCTAAATGACAGCATTTCATAGGCCAGTAGTTTAGAAATGCTGGCATTGAGGGCCAGGGATCGAGGGTGGCTAGGTGGGAATTTACGCTTTCTCTCAAATGTTTGTGAGATGGAGAGCTGAACGCTGCCGTGTGACATGGTTGAGATGCTTGGTGACGCAGGTGGTGGTGTTGGTGGTACATCCCATGTTTGCTGGGCGGCAAGTGCCAACGTCCCTCCAGAGGCGGAGGAAGAGGCCGAGGCGGCGGCAGCAGCAGAAGAGGCCGAGGCGGCAGCAGCAGAAGAGGTAGCAGGGGGAGCCTGAGTGACTTCCTTGTTTTTAAGGTGTTTACTCCACTGCAGTTCATGCTTTGCATGCAGGTGTCTGGTCATGCAGGTTGTGCTAAGGTTCAGAACGTTAATGCCTCGCTTCAGGCTCTGATGGCACAGCGTGCAAACCACTCGGGTCTTGTCTTCAGCACATTGTTTGAAGAAGTGCCATGCCAGGGAACTCCTTGAAGCTGCCTTTGGGGTGCTCGGTCCCAGATGGCGGCGGTCAGTAGCAGGCGGAGTCTCTTGGCGGCGGGTGTTCTGATTTTGTCCACTGCTCCCTCTTTGTCTTTTGCTACGCTGTTGGCTCGGTCTCACCACTGCCTCTTCCTCCGAACTGTGAAAGTCAGTGGCACGACCTTCATTCCATGTGGGGTCTAGGACCTCATCGTCCCCTGCATCGTCTTCCACCCAGTCTTGATCCCTGACCTCCTGTTCAGTCTGCACACTGCAGAAAGACACAGCAGTTGGCACCTGTGTTTCGTCATCATCAGAGACGTGCTGAGGTGGTATTCCCATGTCCTCATCATCAGGAAACATAAGTGGTTGTGCGTTAGTGCATTCTATCTCTTCCACCCCTGGGGAAGGGCTAGGTGGATGCCCTTGGGAAACCCTGGCAGCAGAGTCTTCAAACAGCATAAGAGACTGCTGCATAACTTGAGGCTCAGACAGTTTCCCTGATATGCATGGGGGTGATGTGACAGACTGATGTGCTTGGTTTTCATGCGCCATCTGTGCGCTTTCTGCAGAAGACTGGGTGGGAGATAATATGAACGTGCTGGATGCACTGTCGGCCACCCAATTGACTAATGCCTGTACCTGCTCAGGCCTTACCATCCTTAGAACGGCATTGGGCCCCA